>NC_083469.1:8076190-8293690 GCF_030014155.1 Tachysurus vachellii
GTCTTAATAATGATGTCGTTTATTTGTGTTAGTTGCAAAGGTGATTGCATCATTTGATTTTTAGGGCCTGAGCACCGAATGGTGCGAAGCCCTATTGTTTTTCCTCGGGAGTATTATTATTATTTTTTTTTTTTTTTTTTTTTCCCACACATTGGCCAATTGGGGTCCCTTAACATGCTCGAAAACTCTTGAAATTTGGCACACACGTCAGAGTCGCGCGACACTAGGATTGGACAAAGGTTGGAATACGGGCGTGGCAGGGGGGCTCTGTAGCGCCCCCTGTAATGCAAAAACAAACATTGGTGCACAGATCGGGCAATTATGTACGCACATGTACGAGAGTTGGTACGCATATAGATCTCATCGACCCGAACAACTTTCGCGCTCTAAACTATGAGCTCCGCCCAACAGGAAGTCGGCCATTTTGGATTGTTTTATAAGTGCATGCGGTGAACTTTTAAATACTCCTCCTAGGGAATTCATGCGATTGACATCAAACGTTGTGAACATGATGCCAAGACATTGCACTTGCTAAATTGCGAAGGGATTTTTGATATCTCGAACGGTGCTGCCATGGCGAGGCGACAAAGTTATGGCGAATTCAGAGAAACAGAAAGTGTCTAATATCTAAAGCAAAAAATGTCTTATTGTGATGACACGCGGTGTGTATGTTCGGCCAAGGATTCCGATCGCATCGATGTGCTTATTGTGAGTCCCGGGTATAGCGCCACCAACAGGCCCCAGGAAGTGTGTCAGTCACAAAGGTGGATTTTTTCACAGTTGCATGCAATGAACTTTTAAATACTCCTCCTAGAGGATTCATGCGATTGACACCAAAAGTGGTGAACATGATGCCGAGACATTGCACTTGCTAAATTGCGAAGTGAGTTTCGATATCTCGAACGGTGCTGCCATGGCGAGGCGACAAAATTATGGCGAATTCAGAGAAACAGAAAGTGTCTAATATCTAAAGCAAAAAATGTCTTATTGGGATGACACGCGGTGTGTATGTTCGGCCAAGGATTCCGATCGCATCGATGTGCCTATTGTGAATCTCGGACATAGCGCCACCAACAGGCGCCAGGAAGTGTGTCAGTCACAACAGTTGCATGTGGTGAACTTTTAAATACTCCTCCTAGGGAATTCATGCGATTGACACCAAAAGTGGTGAACATGATGCCAAGACATTGCACTTGCTAAATTGCGAAGGGATTTTTGATATCTCGAACGGTGCTGCCATGGCGAGGCGACAAAGTTATGGCGAATTCAGAGAAACAGAAAGTGTCTAATATCTAAAGCAAAAAATGTCTTATTGTGATGACACGCGGTGTGTATGTTCGGCCAAGGATTCCGATCGCATCGATGTGCTTATTGTGAGTCCCGGGTATAGCGCCACCAACAGGCCCCAGGAAGTGTGTCAGTCACAAAGGTGGATTTTTTCACAGTTGCATGCAATGAACTTTTAAATACTCCTCCTAGAGGATTCATGCGATTGACACCAAAAGTGGTGAACATGATGCCGAGACATTGCACTTGCTAAATTGCGAAGTGAGTTTCGATATCTCGAACGGTGCTGCCATGGCGAGGCGACAAAATTATGGCGAATTCAGAGAAACAGAAAGTGTCTAATATCTAAAGCAAAAAATGTCTTATTGGGATGACACGCGGTGTGTATGTTCGGCCAAGGATTCCGATCGCATCGATGTGCCTATTGTGAATCTCGGACATAGCGCCACCAACAGGCGCCAGGAAGTGTGTCAGTCACAACAGTTGCATGTGGTGAACTTTTAAATACTCCTCCTAGGGAATTCATGCGATTGACACCAAAAGTGGTGAACATGATGCCAAGACATTGCACTTGCTAAATTGCGAAGGGATTTTTGATATCTCGAACGGTGCTGCCATGGCGAGGCGACAAAGTTATGGCGAATTCAGAGAAACAGAAAGTGTCTAATATCTAAAGCAAAAAATGTCTTATTGTGATGACACGCGGTGTGTATGTTCGGCCAAGGATTCCGATCGCATCGATGTGCTTATTGTGAGTCCCGGGTATAGCGCCACCAACAGGCCCCAGGAAGTGTGTCAGTCACAAAGGTGGATTTTTTGTCAGCTTCATGCGGTAAACTTTTAAATACTCCTCCTAGGGGATTCATGCAATTGAGACCAGACTTGGCCACCATGACGCAGAGATATTGCAGATGCGAAATTGCGAACGGATTTTTGATATCTCAAACACTGTTGCCATGGCATCGTGTCAAAGTTTACTTTTATTTCAGGCATATTTAAGGCTTTTGGCGTGCTTGTATTAACTTGAAATTTGACACATACATCACATTTGTCGGCTGTTAAGTGTGGACAAAAAGGTCAGACAAAGGTGTGTCTCTTAAGTGGCTCACTAGCGCCCCCATTTCTCTATAATGTGGGGTTTCATTTACCTACAGTCCCCAAATGGGTCAGTAACAACATAAAATAGTCCACTGATATTTACCCACTTGATGCACTTGCCCACCGTGCATTGTTTTCTGGAAGGCACCGTATAGCGATGAACAAATGTGCGAAGGCCCGTCATCGCTGCTTGCAGCTATATTTTTTTTTTTATTTTCCTTTGGCTATTTCTGTGTATGTTGAACTCAGCAGATTTGTAAATGAAAACCGCCCTCGATGTGTTTCCTGTGATTTAATTAAACAAAAAAAATAATTAAATAAGAAAATAAATAGAACAGAATAGTTTGTAAATGAAGTCAGCTGCTGTTCACAGAGGGAGGTTTTCTCCGCAGGCCAAGAAACATTCTGCACTATGGTTTTGCCCCCGAGTTTGTGCTCTCTGCTTGTGCTTCAGCGTAGCACTCAATCAAACCAGCTGTGTGAGTCGGAAGCAGAGCAAAGTAACCTGAATATCCTGCACCCTCCGCTCTCTCTGCTTCTTCCACAATGAAACGTGACAGGCACAGAACCGGCATCGGAAAGCCAAGATGGCCAGCAGTAATGTGTCATGCTTGACATTAATTGAGTAACAAGATTAAGCACTGCATGCAGAAAGAACAAGCCTACGGCCGGCAAAAGAAGAAAGACAAACTTGGGTGCAATTTAACACAGCCTATATTAACGCAGTGTTTAAATATAGCCAGACAGAGCCGGACCTTTCCACAACACGGACGTTTTTCTATTAAAACGGATGAGACTGAAGAGGCGCCTGTGTTTCCTGCGCTTGTATATTTCAAGAGAAAGTCATGTTCCATTATTAGACGCATGCAAATGTAGTGTTTCAAGAGAATAAGGGGCACTTTAGGTTTATCATGGTAAGATATTCAATAAGTCTGAACCACTGGGTTGTGCTGCTCTAAAGCACAGTGTAGCACAGCATCGTTTTTTGCTCAGAGGTGCAAAGTGTGTAGGAGTCATGTCAGTGTGCATACACACACATACACACATATACACACAAATGCAAGCAGCAATCACTCTTTTTTATCAGAAGTGCAGGCTTTTACAGGGCACTGACCATGAACACTACAGAACAAACCTCAAACCAGGGATGGAGGAAAAGATCCACCTAAAGTTCTAGACTCACCAAATAAATATCAAAATCTTCTGAAAACATAATGAGAAATGAATGAATAAATATTGTGTGCTTATTTCATGTGAAATGTTTCCAACACATGAACAACCAGTCCAAAAAAAACCCCCCAAAAAACAGCACTGTTTTTAAACAAAAGTTTACTTGATTAGTCTCTCTCTCTCTCTCTCTCTCTCTCTCTCTCTCTCTCTCTCTCTCTCTCTCTCTCTCTCTCCCTCTCTCTTTCTCTTTCTCGCTCTCTCACATGCTCGTAAATGCAGACGAACTCTTTCATCATACCCAGCGGAAACATCACAGTCTCTGAACGGCAAGCCGAGGCAGTTTGATGTTAGGATCAGACCCAAGTTGGACTCGAGTCAGCTACAGTGAGCACATAACATACACAGGCCAGCGACTGAAAATAAATCATTACTGACACTGGGTGCTTATCTCATCCTGGATAGAAATGAAATCAAAGTGAACAGAGCTCCGCTATTTGACTATTTGAGAGTTTAAAATTAAATTTAGATTCACTCGTTATAATGGTTGGCACTCATGTTGTCTATGCTGTTATTATTTATAGTATATATACACTATTCCCCTCTATTGTTATTGTAATGAGCACCGGGCAGCACAAACTGACAGTGTTGTAGGGGCATTAATGCAAAGCAAACCGCAAACTGTGCTCTGGGAAAATCACAGCAGCATCTTCCTAACATACATGTCATTTCATGAAGAATATAATGCCATTTGAACGTGCGAGGGTGGCCATTTGAAAATGTGAAGCAGTTTGAGAAATATCTGCAAATATCTGCAAGTGTGGTTTAGTAAAAATGTCCTCAAAACTCTTCATTAGCAAACAAGCGGTAAAAAAAAAAAAAATCATGCAGGAAAAGTGCACTGTGTAAGAGCATCTTACTTCTGATACTGTTAGGAAAAACTCTGATAAATACCATAAACAAGCCTGACAAAATGCTTCTGATGCTTCTATTATATATTTAATATACAGTATATCAAATATTCATAATATAAAAATTGTCATTATTGATATTTCAGCCAGTATGCAATAATTATTACAATTAGACTTAACAATAAACTGGTCATTATTGATATTTCATTTATTGTGAATTATTATTATTGTTATCATAACCAGCAGCCTTGTCATTATTGATATTTCTGTTCTTATGCATTATAACTATTATCATTAATCATGCCTTGTCATTATTGATATTTCGTTTGCTATTCATTCTTACTATAGTTATTAATAATAACCTCATCATTATTGTGATTCCTGCTAGTATGCGTTATTACAATTATCATTAACAATAAACTGGTCATTAGTGATATTTCATTTATTATGCATTATTACTATTGTTATCATAACCAACAGCCCTGTCATTAGTGATATTTCTGTTATTATGCATCAGTACTATTGTTTTCATTAAGTATGCCTTGTCATTATTGATATTTCGTTTACTATCCATTCTTACTATTGGTATTATTAACAAGCCTTGTCATTATTTATATTGCTTCAAGTATACATTATTACAATTATCATTAACAATAAACTGGTCATTAGTGATATTTCGATTATGGTGCATTATTACTATTGTTATAACAGTATCCTTGTCATTATTGATATTTCTACAATTATTCCTTATTACTATTGCTATTAGTATTACTATTGTCATTAGTGATATTTCTTCAATCACATTAACAATAGCCTTGTCATTAATGATAATAGTAATAATGCATATTTAGTTTTTACATATTTACTATTGTTATTATTAACCATAGCATTAGCATTATTGAATTTTCTGCTGTCGAGTGTTATTACTATTGTTGTCATTACTAACAGACACGTCATTAGTTATATATAAACTTTTATATACTTTTACTATTTACTATAAGATGTACAGTTTTCTACTTTGGTAATTAATAATAATATGACTATTGTTGAATTTTGTCAGGTTAACTCAATCCATGAACTCCACGTCCCAGCAGACACCACAACCTATAAACATGGTGGCTCCAAACGACAATCCCCAGAAAACACACTCTCTGTCACACTCACAGTCACAGTAACACAAAAACTCTTTAAAAGAGACTTATATTCGCAAAGTTCATGCTCAGTTTTGTCTTTATATTGTTCGATTTTCAGGTTTGACCTGCTTCGGTTCTCACAGATTTTACCACTGCCTGCTCTAATTCTGTTTGCTCTTTGCTTTACATTGACTTTCTGACCTGAACCCTACCTTGATGTGTTGAAAATATTGGTCTAAAGTACTTAGAATATGTTTTTGTTCTTAAAGAGTAAGGCTGTAAGGCTGTTTACCTGCATCATTCTTCACCTACATTATATGATAATATATATGCCGATAAAAATGCATTATCATTATTGTTATGACAATAACACTAATAAATGTTATTTATTGTTATTTATACTGGTATTGTTAATGTTAGTTTAGTTATTATTGATATTTATACTATCCTTGTTCTTCTTCTTCTTCTTCTTCTTCTTCTTCTTCTTCTTATTATTATTATTATTATTATTATTAGTAGTAGTAGTAGTAGTAGTAGTAGTAGTTGGCAGATTTGATCAATTTATTTAAAATATTTGGTACTGGCACTTTTAACATTAGTATTGTCATTAATATTTATGGCAGTACTATTTCTTATTATTCAGACTGTTCAAATGTTATTGTTACTGTTTTGCCTATTTTTGATTTATTGGTCGATTGATTGATTGGTTGATTCTATGGCAACAAAGCCAAGCAAAGCCATGCCAAAAAAGCTGCTTGAATTGAACTGCACTATTTACGTTAATGAAAGCCAAAATGAGGTTACAGTAAAAGAATCTCATGTTGGGGCTCTAGGTTTTGAGCTAATTTTCTCATTTAAACTCACCTACACACAGTAGAGAGTTTGAAATTAAACCGTGTCTGATGTTCAGTTCTTAGAGTTCTCTTCTAATAGTATGAAGTGAGAGTGCTCATAACTATTGACTGAGTCATTGTTTCATACTGATGCACTAAACCACAACGTGATGGCCCCATACTTTCTACCAGAGCATAGTGCATTTTTCTACCAGAGCATAGTTCATTTTTAAGACTTCACTGCTCATAAAGTAACGTTGCCACACTGCCCTCAAGTGGTGTGTTATTCAGTGGAAACAAACCGCCTACATATCAAAGACAAAACCCTTTATCTTAATAACAATAACCGAGATAGCAGGACAAATTTGTGTCTTATTTTGTCTCTAATTTTCCTCAGGCAAATGTTAAAGTTTATTTTATTCTAATAACATTTTCTCTGTCTTCTTCACTGACAGCCAACCATTCAAAGACTCTGAATAACCTCCACTGAAAATAATCCTGACAATGAAACCAAAAGCAAGAATTACAGCACACAACATGAGCAGTGATCAAGGTCAGTCTTCATGAATATGCAGTATTCTTATCCCTTGTTTTTTTTTTCTCTCCTTCTTTCTCCAGTATTATTCCTCCTCCATCGTTTTACTAAATGCACTATTCACCGCTGTCCCACTCACCAGGACATATGGGCTCTGATTCACCGCCAACTCTGTCTGTGCTGTGCAACAGGCATGGAACCACACAGTGTATCATATCAGAGAGCTACATGAATGATTTCATGAATAATGCATTATACAGCAGTAAAAATGTAAACTATCTGACTGAAATGCTTTCCATTCGCTCTGTATTATAAACCAGACAAAGCTTATAATCACACTTTTAAAGTTTTAGAGTCAATGACATAAAATAGATTAGAGGATCAAATTTATTAAAAAGATGAATTAACAGATAATTAGCATAACATTTAGTATCATGTTGAGCCCAGGGTTGGGTGACATAATGATAAATTAGGTCAGAAGAATGCTTGTCTGGGATATCATTATTGTTGTTTGTTGTTGTTGTTGGTGGTGGTGGTGGTATTATTATAGACTAAATAGCATAAAATAAATCTTCACACATAATTATTCAAATTGTAATGATTTTTTTTTTACAGAATTTTGTTGGAAATATGTGTTAATTTAAAAAAAAAAATTAAATCGAAAGAAATGTACTAAAACATTGCAGTTCATTTATTTATTTATTTATTTATTTATTTATTTATTTTTACAATATAATATAAACTAACTGGGAGCAGCGCAAAATGCTTTTCTGAGATATCATGGATACTGTGATCTTATATTTGATCACTAAAAACAAAACTTTAAATTGTTTTATGTTTTTACCGATTTTTTGTTGTTGTTGTTGTTGTCATATACTTGCTGCAACTCTCAACAAGAGACACAAAGTTTTTCAGCCCAGACTAAGTTTTACACTTTCTGTTGGTGCACTTCTACTTCAATGTGCTGTTAGATGAGTTGAACCAAGTTCTATTTTCTAAGCTGACTAATAATTCATATTGTCTTCGGGGTATGTAAACTTTTACAATTAATAAATGAAGAAGGATAAAATAATAATAAAAGAATGTGTGTGTGTGAGAGAGAGAAAGTGATAGTGAGACTGTGAGATAGTGAGACTGGCACTACATGAGGAAGAGACACTGAGTCTTCATCCCCATACAGTAGAGTATACAGTATATATATATATATATATATATATATATATATATATATATATATATATATATATACACACACACTTCTTTGGATTGTTTGTCTGATAAGTGTTTGTACAAATGCATGTATATATGTAATTTATTTATTTATTTATTTTTCCTTTAAATGTGATTTAAAAAATACACAAATGTATAATAGTCTATGTGTAGCATATAGAATGAATCTATACCTAGAATATTACCTTTGGCAACACTGTCCTATAACAATCATGCTAATAAAATAAATTTGAATTTGAATATGAATGAGAGAGAGAGAGAGAGAGAGAGAGGGAGAAAACAGTTTTTCCTAATTTCTAAATCAGAGATGAGTAAAAGAGATAAATTAGCGATAATTAAGAGATCAATAAAACAACAATTATTATTACAGTACACTGCAGTTACTTGCCGGAATTTTCTATGCAACGAGTCTCATATGCAACAAATCTTCTATACATAGGTCTATGAAACTTAAATGAGAATGGATGATGGTTTTGTTTCGCACGTTCATACCATCAGAATGAAGGACTTCTCCTCTCCAGTGGCAAGACACTTCAACAGCAATTGACATTAAATTAATTGCAATGCTAGTTGTTGTTATGGAAGCAATGATGTGAGAAAAGTCAAAGTAAAAAGAGCTCATTTACACACAGAACTATGGAATGAATGACATGTTTTGACAATCGCTGCTACATAAATTAGTTTAATATAATCAACTGGTTTCACTTCCTACAGCTTCACAAGCACAACGTTTGCAATAAGACATCTGGTGTGATTGGTGCATGAGATGTGGGCTAACTCGAAGTTATTTTTACCCAAGTGTTTTATTCCCTGAAATGTCTACAAAGCCAGTGATTTCCACTTATCACTTACATTATAGCAGCTATAGCACATTATGTTATAGCACATTATGTTTTTCCCTCTCTCTCAAAGTTAATTATCTCTACCAACAAACTGAAAAGTTCGTCCTGAAGACTTTCCTATGCCTGTTCCACATTTATGAAAGGAAAAAAAAAATCATAAAAGTATAAAAAATTGTCTCTAATCAACTATGACTGATTTGTTTTGTGCGGTGTCTGCCATTTAAGCGCCAGAGCAAGTCGATACTCCGACATTATAGTACAAGTGCATTACCCTAAAGCACGTGCTTTGGCTTTTCAGATGGAATTACAACAATTAATCAACACAACCTGTCCAATCAGATTTAGAAATTCATTAATGTTGTGGTATATATTGTATATTATTATTATTGTTATTACTGCACAATAAAACAGCCGCTAAAATTAGTTGCGATGGATCTGAACAGTAAGATGTTATGCAGCGCCACTCATGACTTTTTAAAGCCAGCTCTGCCAAATGATCCTGATGGTCAATCAGATAGAAGGTCAGAAGCCTCAGGACACAAAGTAATTTAATAAGGAGCTGTGTGGGTGTGTGTGATTGTGTGTGTGTGTCTGTCGAAAATGCTGCATTTTTCATAAGGGTAAACAATATCAATAATTACCGTTCAGAAAGTGTGGAAGCTGCTGTTTGAGCAGTTCAGGACTTCTGGCTGTAATGCCTTTTGAGTGTAAAATAAGTCTAGGAAAAGAAATGAGCATGGCTAATTTAACTTCATGCCCCTGGGAGTTGGCTGAAAGAGAGAAATAAAAGCCAGTCACGCATCTCTGTGTGTGTGTGTGTGTGTATAAATGAAGCTACATCCTATAAGGCTCTTTCATTCCATCCAAAAAAAAAGAAAAGAAAAGAAAAGAAAAATATATATATATATATAACAACACTTGACTCATGGTACTGACTAAAATGGTGCCAATACATTTACACACATATATTGAACAGATTTTTGATTTTTTTTTTTTTTTTTTTGTTAAATAAAACTGTATTGTGTTAAAAATTATTTGGTATTTTAGTCGATTTCTTGAACAAAAGATCAAACAATGAAGACACCTTTTCACAGCCCACTTTGTTCATTTTTACAAAGTGTGTTAATATTAGTGGAAGTGACTACAGCTATGTAGATAATCCATCAAGCATTAAAATACAAATAATGTGGTGAAATCATAAACTCATCGTATTCTTGGAGTGTCTGGAATCCAGCTCTACACAGACACAGCCCCATTATTCAAGCACAATTAATCTTAGACATTCACTATGCCAAGTTGTCTGGTACATGCAGTACTTCTACTTATCTATATTTAATCTGTGCATTATGTACAGCGAATACAGCCGAAATACATCTTTACTTCATGTGGTGAGCTGCCAAATCATACTTGGCACACATATTAAACTGCGTGACCACTTGGGTAAGGAAAAATGATATTAAATTTCATTAATATAAAATGTTAACCCGTATTTTAGATCTAATTCCGAGGGCAAAAGAACATGCTGTGTTTTAATCAACCATTGTGCAGATATTCTGAGCATGAGTGCCATGTAACTAATATGACACTTTCTAACAATACGCATGCTGTTACAGGATGAGAATTATTTTATTCTTATTCTTATAATTCTCTTAATAGAATCTATGTATATACATATATTTTCTATGGTTATAAAAAATGTACAGTATAGACAATTGTAATATACAGTACTTACTAGTAAAGACATCTGTAAAGAACTTAACTGCACCTTTGTATATTATTCAGATTTGTATCATTTTACCCTTTTATTAGTAATTCATAGATTTTATTTATCTATGTATTATTTTACTCAATTTTTTTGTATTTATGTATACACTATGTTGTAGTAGAGCTCCTGTAAACACAAAAGATTCTTTGTGTGTGCGCACACTTGGCGAATAAAGCTGATTCTGATTCTGATAATCAACAACGGAACGGTGCGCCGATCGTCGACTCGACTAGTGTATACTTAACACAATAACACGATTTCTGAAGTGTTCTGCACAGTTAACACCACTGTAATTTGCCATCACCATCAAATTTCATTACCTACGCTGATTGTGCATCCTTCATAGTATATTGCGCAACACGGTGTGGGTCACTGATCATTCTTACACACACCGCCACTTTATTTATGTCTGTTATACATTGATTTTACACAGACTACAAAAACAGCTTATCGTACGTCTAACATCGTTTCAAACTGACAAGCTGTGAAAGCTTTCCGTACAAATTAACTTCATGAAATATCGGTCTCAATCTCTAAGTAAGTTGAAGAGTTATAAATATTTTTTTTCATTCTTACTTACACAGTGTCATCATTCTTACTTACAAATTTCTCCTTGGGAAAGGCCCTTCTACTATTGTTTTTTTATTCTATTCTATTTAACTTTGTTCTAAAATAATCTAAAGTGTTTAAGGTCTCTAATGGTTAAATAGATGAGTTCAAGGCAAAACTTAATCATTTTGAATTCATGAGCCTACCTTGCATTACTGCCCATATAAAATGGCATATATATTCATAATGAAGGGCGCTCATTTTGGTCCAGCGGCCAAAAAATCTCTGCCCACAAACCCTGGCTAATAGAGTCAAACTAGACTATTTAGCGATTTAGCTGTAATAAGCTTGTTTGCTAGCTTAAATACAGATCATTTAACTTAGCTGCTAGAAAGCAAATGTTAACACCAAAAACATTTAAAAATCAGTTTAGGATTCATTAACATATCCGTCATGAATGCCTTCACTTTTTTCCAAGTTTTTTTAGGTATAAATTTGGCCATACAAATGATTCATCTTAAACATATTGTCGGATTTTATTTCACCGTTAATGACCGTTAATCTTCATTTACTC
The DNA here is from genome assembly GCF_030014155.1 of Tachysurus vachellii. Taxonomy (NCBI): domain Eukaryota; kingdom Metazoa; phylum Chordata; class Actinopteri; order Siluriformes; family Bagridae; genus Tachysurus; species Tachysurus vachellii. The sequence continues at coordinate 8,088,115 of NC_083469.1, forward strand.
TGACAGAAAGTGAAGCCATGCCTTTCAAGCATGAAACCGGGATGAGACAAGAGATTACTAATGTGAGATGGAAAAAAGGTGGTGGGGCGTCCATGGTGTCAGTTAATATTTGACAGCTCCAAATAGCTATCCAACTGTGAATCGTTTCAAATTCACAGTATACAAAATGTCAACTATCAGTACTCATCACTGATGACTGCCGCTGTTTACTTTTTAAATATGGATCTCAAATCCTAATTTATGAACATATGGATGGAAACCGCACTTCCCTATTTCCCTATAAGGCTTCCGTATTAATGATAAATGCATTTGCAGCTCCTTTCACACTACATTTTTGTAGCGGTGCGTACCCTGAATGCAGGATTAGCTCCGAGCTCCAACAGACAGCGGACTGCAGTGGTACAGAGGTTAGCAGCAGCGATGTGCAGGGCAGTGCCGAAGTCAAAATCACTGCAGGTGGCGTCCACTTCTGAAACAAAGTACACACAGAAGTATTGCCTCATTGTGAATCTGTTTGAGTATACTTGGCATCAGAACCGAGTTGCTCCTCCACACTGGCTCACCTCCCGGCTGTGACGCCTGCAGCACCACACGGATGAGGTGAGGAACATCGAAGTAGGCAGCATAATGAAGGGCGCTCATGTTGGTCCAGCGGCTGCGCAGAGATGGGTCTGCTCCCAGAGATAAGAGCTTCCGGGCAAAACTCGCTGCTTTCTCTGCGTCACCTAGAAGACACACAACATGAAATTCGAAGCAATTTAACCTTCGTGTTAAGTTCTTTAGCAAGAAATCTCACATTATTACAATACAAATTTACCTCAGAATAGCCAATATTATTTTGGATTTTTACTGTCAACGCTAACCTTAATCCTTATCCTTAACACTAACTGTCATTGATATTAACTAGAATACTAGAAATACACACACAAATCGGCTTCCCATACTCTCAAACCTTTGTACCAACAGCATCCAAGATTAGAGTCTGAACATTTGGCTAGTTTGCTTTCACAAATCTGAGTAATGGAGCAAGAACCTTGTAACAATATATTTATGACAAATCACGCAATTTCACAAAGTAACTCTAATAATAAACAATAATACTAATAACTGTCACAAATGCTATACTAATGTAGTATTAGTTAGCTAGTAGTCAGTTAGCTACTGTAAGTAACTAAGGTTTATGGATTGAATGAGGAGAGAATTTCAGAGTAAGTATATTTATGTAAATATTCTGTGTTAGCCGAGTGAGCTGCTTAGCTGAGTGGCTGAATACGCAAATCAGAAAAGCTGGGTCTCTTCTAGGATGCAAACTGGACACCCTGGAGGTGTTGGCGCAAAGGTAGATGTTGGACAAAACAGTAAGGTTTGTGGACAATAGCGAACAACCCCCTTTAAGCCATAATGACCACAGTGGAGCTTCTGCTCGCAGAAAGATAGAAGTCATTCTTGTCGCAACACATTTTTACATAGAATCACTGCATGTTTCATTCTGTTACTATAGAAACATTACCGGATTAGAACAAGTCAATAATAAAAAACAATGATTTGTAACTGAAACTAATGTCAAATTAATCAAGATCTTCTAACCAATCAGAATTGAGATGTCACTGTGCTGTAACGATAATGATACATCAGTCAATGCCGGTCCACCAACTTGATTTGTCAAGCAGCATTCCAAAAGAGATTATAATAAGTATAACCCCACTGGGATGTTGCACGCTGGTCATCTGTGTTTGTCAAAAATTCCACTTCCAGGTTCAATCCGGTTATTACATCAGCAAACATGGCAAACAATATATTGTTTTACTTTTGTCTTAGGCTGCATCTGAATATCCCAAACCTACTATACAGACAGCGAAATGCAATATAGCAGAGAAGTAGTATGTCACAAATTATCTGTACTTATAAAATGGTACACTAGGAATTCCCGGATGAACTACGGCTTTTAGCAACATTCTGAGGGTCGGCACTATACATACAGGAAAAAACAATTGTGGGGTTTCTTTTTTGTTTGTTTTTTAAAAACAACTGTTTTTGTGGTTATTATTACATCGTAGGTCACATGACAATGCCAACATAACGGATGTATGTAGTAGGTCCGGATTGCATTCATTCTACCAGCAGGTACTGAATTGAATGCAGTAGGTACCAACAGAGTATGTGATTCTGGATGCAGATTTACTAAATAAAAGCACCTGTAGCTTGTTTGAGATCTAGATCCACTAACGGAGCAAGAATAAAAATGAACATAAAAATAAAACATTTGCCCGTACTACATCTGAAATGTCACTTACCCAACATTAGCTTCTTGCTAATAAAAGTGTTGTAAAAAAGCAATACTACATTTAGAACATAAATGAAGACTTATAAACCGACATCTCATTTGTGTTTGCCTAGAACATAATACCAGCTAGTAGCAGTTAACTAACCAGCTAGCTTTACAAATGATAAAACGACATTAGGACATTTTTTCTCATCCAAGACTACAAGTATAAACTTATTATGAGCTTATTATAGTAGTTTCTCGGTCATAAACATATACTGCTTTATATCCTATTGTATACCATATATATTTAACGTTAAATGCCTTATGGTTTCATATAAAATTTGTAACAACAGAGTTTTCAGAGACTTTTGGTGTGCACCTGCATGTCTCACCTATGCCTGGTGCGCCAGCTTTGCAGCAGTAATGCAGCAGGCTCATGTCGGTAAGACCATCTCTGTCATTGACACCGCACCCTCTCTTCAGAATCTAAAACACGAAGCACAAACAGACGTCTAATGTTACAAGCCAGGCCCAACCAGGAAGATATGATAAACCACACACACACACACACACACATGCATGCATGCACCACACACAGAGAGAGCAAAGGATCACTTCTCAACAGAATCTTGGCTAGTCGTGTGTATGTTTTTCGACAGCTGCAAAATCCAAACACTGACCTCGTTACCGATGAGTTCAATGTTCTTCTGCACTTGAGGGACCCACTGTCTGAGCACCGCAAACAGCTCAGGCACTGTGGTACAGGGATCTAACAGCACCAACCTACACTGGGGATCACTGGGGTCAAAGAAAGAGAAGTCTGCAAAACAAACACATCCAAATTAATGCCTAGTGCAGATCTTAAACTCTCATGTTTAAAGAAGACGAAAAAAACAAATCAATAAGTACGGTTCATATCAAATCGTAATCGAATGTGGAGACTGCAGAGAAGCTTGCTGATCCATATTTATTGAAACAACTAATTTGAACTGAATTTTACTGAGCGCTTCAATTAAATAAGCATGATTTCATGAATGGAACTTTCAAATTTCTTTTGGCAGGCAGATAATCAGCAATAAGCCATAAATAGTACTTCTTTAAACACACACACACAGAAATAAATTCCTTATAACTAAAATCTTCTTGAGTGGCAGATATCCCCCATCTTGAAGACTTTTACAAAGTGCTAATACTGGAGATGCTTTCTATAAACAGTACACAAAATGTCTCATTATGTTAAGATAGAAATGATTATACATTGTTTATTATAAGGCATTGTTAATACATTGCATCTGCCAAAACGAGTGCATTGTTATTGTTACTCTATCTATCTATCTATCTATCTATCTATCTATCTATCTATCTATCTGTATAAATTCTATATGTCTATATACATATATATATATATATACACACACACACACACACAAATATATATATATATATATATATATATATATTTAGTTTTTTTCAATGTATTTATTTATTTATTTTTATGCTGCAGGTCTTACCGGAGTCGGAGGGCATGGGGACGGATGCCACCTGATGAATAACAGGGCGAGCAGGAACGTGGGAATGAACACTGGACTGGTCCAGGACTGCGTCTTCTGCTGAGGGCTCCTTCAGCACTTCCTCTTTAGTCATCTCCTCCTTCAGATCTGAACACAGAGCAAACATGGACCTCAAGGTTCAAGGTTCTTTACTGTCCATGCCACCATATGTGCAGACATACAGTATGGATGAAACGAATTACCGTTTCTCTTTCTTTTATCAAGTGTTTACATTGGCAAGACAATATAGAGAGTTTATATGATAATATTAACTCTTATAGCTATATAGTGCAACATAGAAACTGATTGTATGCATGTAACAGCAGTATACTTCTAATAAACAGAATGTTTACATATATTTGCATGAATATTTCCACCTTACAAATTTTCTCATTCAGATTTATGAGATAAACATCCTGAGTTCTGATTATGAAGGCATTTGTAAGGTGCAAGACATATAGCATCAGTATGACAGTACTGCAAAAATACTGTAATGTATAAAGAATTTAATGGACAAAAGAAATTTAATTGTAAATACAGATTACAGTGTGGGCTAAAACAAACAAACAAACAAATATTCCATGGCTTCATTATTGATTATATAGATCTGAAGTGAAAATTAAGTACAGAAATCTACAACACCTCTCTGTTCTTTTTTATTCTTAAACATTTTTATGTTGTATTCAAATATCGTGCTGATTTTGCCAGCTTTATTGGTCAGAAAGTTTTGGGGGAATTAATGTGGAGTTGATGGCTCAGGATTATTGACCCCAAAGTTTTTTTCCATCGGTGTTCAGAGGAGAGAGAAAAAAAATTATATAAAAAAAATTTATATATTAAACAAGCCATAAAATTCAACTGACCAGACAAAAGGCTGAGAAATAAAATAACTACATTTTAATGTTTGAGATTTCCCACTCTGTAATATAGACTTTTCCCCAGAAACAACTCTTGATACAACTTTGGAAAACAAGTTATATAATCCTGAGGCTGCAACTCCACATTAATTCCCCCAAACCTTCCTGACTAACAACATTGACAAAATCAATACCACTAACCCCAAACACTCCTATGACTCACCAATCCCATACTCAGACCTCCTGCCTTTAGGTTCCTCCATAGAGATAAAGCGAACTCACTGCAGTCGAGTTTGCCGGAGTGTAAAACGTGTCAGAGTGAATAAGCTGACCCGTCCGATCTCCCCAGCGTCTTCCATTAACACACTGCGATCAGTCACGACCCCTGAGCTATTTATGGCTCACTCTTGCATTATTCCCCTTACTACAACACATTTGACTTACCACCTATAAACTTAAGTTACAAGTCTGACTCAGTTACACAACCAACTGCACGCTTCAAAGCAAATACTGTATTATGAAATTATGTCATGAAAATAGGCTTGTGTAAGGTAACAGTATTACTGTTTTGACATGTGATGTAGTGATGTTGACCAGAATATTATTAAATTACTGAGTCGGTCCTGCTAAGCTTCATACGCTATGCATAGGACTTTCGTATAAAATGTCACACTAACAAAACAGGAGATGAGGAAATCAACATGTGAATCCGGAACGAACTTTTCACCTCACGAATACAAAGGAATTTCCAGGAAGCCGTGTCGCTTTCCTCTATCTTATGCAAATCTGCATTCTGTCATGGGAAATAAAGTCTATCATGGTATGTTAACATTAGACAAGTATATATTTAACATTACTATAATAGTTAGAAATAACGTTGACATTTTTTGTTGAAATTTTGCAAAATGGCTTTTTATATAAATAAAAAGACAATTAAAATAAAATGAATCAATAAAGAAATAAATCATTTTAAAAAAATCAAAAATTAATAATTTTTCAAAGTAATAACTCTGAAATGTGCACTCCTCAAATGAAGTTGTTTGCATGAACACAAACCTAGTTTCTATCTCAAAATAATAAAATGCAAACTAGAGAACATGCACGCCTGCTCTAATTATAGAAAGAAATTCAAGCTGAACCTTATTATGTTCAATTGACACAGTATATGAACAAGCTGAAATTTACCACAAAAATCTCAACAATGTATTAACAGCTAAAAAAAAAAAAAAAAAAACAGAAAAACTTTCTTGTTCCAAGCTAGGGTTGTCACGTTAAAATTCCAGTTTCTTTATTTTAGAATAACAACAAAAAAGGTGGGGAATAACGCACGACAGGGTGTTGTTGTCATGATGTTATAGAAACATAATATCCGAGGTGTGGTGTGATGTAGCCTGCTTCAAGGTACTGTTACCTCCCTGAAGATGTGTTATAACAGCTTTAAAAAAGTAATTCCATCGGCAACCGCTTTTTATTCTGTTTGAAGTGAATAATACAAAAATACGGTATGTTACTGAAAGAAAAAAACCCTTCAACACCATCCCATGAATTAGGTACAGAATCTAAATGTTTAACTCCAATCTCGGTTTTAAACATCTATGTTTGGATATATGTTTGTAAAATTTGGCTTTATAAAAAATTGACAATACTTTACTGTGAATTTTTAAACAAATATGTGTAAAGTGAATAAAGATCCTGACCCACAACATGCAGCCGATTAAAAAAGCCAAGCAGTTTGAAGGTTTGATAAAAAGGATCGTCCTTGTGGTTATCTTAGACTAAACATAGTTGTTGTTGACAGTCAATACGACAGACAAAACAAAATGTCATGCAGTGTCTCTTAGCAATAAATTAGCTTTCTGTGTGGAATACAGTATTTAAATGTACCAGTACTGACTAAAAGATGGGAATGAGCACCCGGTTTTAACAAAGGACACATCACTCATATCTGCCAGTGTGACTTTTTGAGAGAACAATGAGAATAACAATTACTGAACACACACAAAGCAAGCAATGTATCTTGAGTTTTTAGATCTGTTTTAAATGCTCACATTTACACCTTTGCACCATCAAAGCACCACAGTTTCAAACCCCACAATGTCACCCAAAGTGCTCTCTTGGCGATGGACCACAGATTTCTAGGGTAACATTTAGGTAAGGATTTCAGAAGATGCATAAACAGGTTCTAATCAGGTTCTTTAAAATGGTATTCAGCTTGTAAACATTTTAGTTTGAAGTTGGTACTGCTCCCATCATGACAATATTTCATTTCCCAGCACAATGTTTACATTTCTTTTTGAATTTATTTAAGAATTACATGTGATGATCTATTCATATACAATTAAGGGGCCAAGCATGCTAAAGTTGTTGAATTTGGCACAGTGATTGGAGAATGTCTAAGGCACATTACGACAAAGCTTTGGTCTAATACTGCCAACGCTCTAGCGCCACAATTAAGTCAAATTTGAGCTTTATTTGGAAGTATTTTGGAAGTTTTTGGCCATAACTTTTGAACCATGTACAGACATTTCTGAATTTCAACAGCTGAGATAATAAATAATGATTTTCCACCATCTTGAATTCTGACTGCATTTTCTAGCTAGCATAATTTCATCCACAAATCATGTCCGATCAACACCAAATTTGGCACGTTATCTTCAGACAAAAGATTTTCAGTACTCCAAATTGTTTGCCTGGAAAATGCCAGAGAATAATGACAGCAAAGCCATCATTCAGGCAGGGAGGCTGTATCTTAGCATCGACTTTGTTTTCCTGACACAAAAAATTTATACAAAAAAGTTTATAAAAAAAACGTTTATACAACATTTTTCTAGCAAGCACCACTGACTAACATCTTAAAATGCTTACAGTTCAGACTAACATTATTGGTATTCCTCCTTTATATTTTGTCCAAACTTCATGAGATTTGGCTCATGTCATCTTGACATCGTCTAAACATCAAAGTACCAACAGAGAACATGACAGGTCACAGCAATAGCATCAGCTACGTCAGGAAATGACACCCCACCGCCCATTCATCTTGACCTTTTCTCTTACAGTCAGAGAATTCAACCACTGACTGTGGTCAAATCATACTCATGATAAGTGAATCAACATATAACCTTTGAATCTCTGCATCGATTATTGCTCTGGTTTCATCTCATGAAAGTCCTGTGATTACCTGGCCCTGGAAAATGTTTCTAACAGCTTTAATTATATTTAATGTTGTGGAAAATCAGAGACACAAGTTATCTAGTTCCTGTTATCACTTATCTTATAACAGCTATACGCAGTCGCTTACTCACCAGTGTCACTTCTTTTCTCATTTTTGAAGTACAACCAGAAAACCAGGAGAGCGTATCACGCTATAGAAAAAAAGCAAAGAACAAAGGTCCTTCGTGAATTTTTGGTGACAAAAAAACAAAACTTAAATGCACAGCTTTATGTCTGACTGTTACACAGAATTAGCAGTGGAGACTCATTTAAAATGATGTCAAACAAATAAATTTTTTTTCTATTCTAAACTAGGCTAAATGCACCTGTGAGTTGAATTTCAGCCAACACTAATGCCAGAACTGCTGTTACATTAAATTAATCACCCTTCTTACTAAAACGATTTGAGAATTTACCAGTGCTGTGGTATAAATAGATTTTAATATTGATCTAAAAAGTCTTCATCTGGTGGCTTGTTTGGCGATGTGCCTAGAGGCAGAAAATGTTCCAGAAAACACAGAGAACAGATGTACTAATGAAACACAGCTACTATATGTCTTAACGTGGTTAAATATCTGAGACTCACATACCGTGAACAGCTCTTCATCACAGTAATACTGGACATAACATCTGTTTATTTACCAAGCCACTGGACCTGAGAAGCAAAGGCATGACATATGAAGATAATTATCCCGTTATATTAATGTGTTGTTATTATTTATCAGTTTATTGGTTCTGTTGTGAAGATGATTATTCTTTGAAACACATAATACATCATCTCAATCTAGTGCATCCAATGATTTAGCGGAACAAGTGCATGCAGAAATGCACATGTATTAAGCTTGGGATCTAGCTTGGGCTTGTCGATCACCATGACTATGATAATATATTACTGTTAAAATGTCTACTTCAGTTCCATCCAAAATTTATTTTATAATCAGATTCTCAGATAAGTGAGTTGAGCACATCTCGATTTAGAGCCTGATGCAGCAGTGCTTTAGTCTGCCTAGTTCTCTCACCTCCACAACTGTATATTCTTCATAAAACTGTAAGCTTCAAAGCTTCGATTTGCATGCCAATACCACCGTCTACACTATCGTGCATGTCGGCCCATACAGTATGTCACTAATCCGAGTTGAGTCTCTGTCTTACCTCAGTGCAGCTGGGATTTATTTCCAAAATGTTCAGTGTCCACTGTTTCTATGACGGATTTCTTATTAATATGACATCGAATTCCACATCGCTGGAAAACGGTTAATGAGAAATTGTGCACTTGCAGTTTTTTTTTTCTTGGAGATAATGGCAAAACATGAATTTTAGTCTGTGTGTGTTGTTGAGATCACTGAAATTAAATAGCACTGAACTACGACAGTCGTTTTCCTTTGTGACATCATGTGGCACGCAACCATGAACTTACATTTACTGTACATTTCCGGTATTTGGCAGACGCCCTTGTCCAGAGTAACTTACATTATCTCAACACTTACATTATACAACTGAGCAATTGAGGGTTGAGGGCCTTACTCAGGAGCCCAACAGTGGCAACTTGGTGGATCTGGTGTTTGAACTCACAACCTTCCAATTCGTAGTCTGACACCTTAACCACTAGTCTACCACATGTCCCTCAAGAACAACAAATATACTGAAATAAAGGCAAGATCTTGATTTCTAATCACATTATATATATATATATATATATATATATATATATATATATATATATATATATATATATATACACACACACACACAGATTACGTACACACACATATATATATATATATCACTAATCCATTATTTATATATATATATATATATATATATATATATACAATATATATATATACTAATCCATATATATATATATATATATATAACATATATAAACATATTTAATGTGTTCCAGGGTGGATGTTCCCTTTAACTGCACATTACATGATGCATGCATTAGATGATGCTGATGCCCTCACCAGGGCCTATAATGCACAGGGATCATTAGTAAAAACATTAGACTGCATATCAGACACACACAAAGACGTGATCCTGCTGAAGCACTTGCTCTTTGAACCAGGACACGTTGTTATTTTAGGACGCAGTGCAGTTTGACACCAAAAGCACCTGCAGCATCGCTTTAATATTTAACCAGCTGACTGAAGCGGTAACCAATAGCAACCAGCAGCATCTTAACGCTAGCTAACGAGCTTCACATCTAACAGCGACCTCGGTGCGAGAAAAGCGCCAAATACCTGCGTGTTTATACGGAGGAAACGAGCGGCTTTGCTCGTTAAGACTCCAGCGCTCTAATGTTCATAATAAGGATCTCATTTTCCTTTCCTCCTCCATACTGCAGCGGCTTGTTCATATCCACTTCCGCATATGATGACGCAAACAATACGACCGCGTCAATCCCGCCCACAATAAGGTTGCCAGATCCTTCTGCTTAATGCTGGTTTTGACCTAATGTGATGGCCAGTGCAGATTTTGTTTGCTAATATGGATTTAGCCTAAATACAAATTTTTCTCAACTTCATGAAACATTTTCTTGTCTCTTTTTTTAGTGTTTAGAATATTTGTACATTAATTCCAGCTCTTATTTTTTAAGTAAAAAAAAAGATAACATGATGTTTTCATTTAATTCATGTTTTGACAAGAAGGTAGTCAGTTATTTAGATTTTTTTTATTATTATTATTATTATTAATTTAGATAGATGAATTAGCTTTTTATATCATTATTCTTCACTTATTTCCCCAACAGCTGATTCTCAAAGCTACATCACCCACCTGTTAGAACTAAACCAAGTTTACAGAAGCTTGGCACTTTAGCTAGCTAGCTAGCTATTTACACTATATGGCCAAAAGATTGTGAAAGCCTTGTCCGTCACACCCATATGTGAGTCTTCCCTAAACAGTTGCCAGAAAGCTGACAATAAAGCGAGATCTGTGAATACATGGTATAACAGTGGAAGTTGGAGTGGAAGAACCCGAAGGTCCTGCAAACCAAATGACAAACCAAATGACCTGTGAACCAAATGAACAAATTCTCGACCTAGACAACCATATTCTGTTGGAAATATGATGGAAAGGCTTCGCAGAAGAGTGGAAATAATATTCAAATAATATTCAAAATATCCAAAAGAAGCACATGGTTGTCACGGTCAGATGTGTACACAAATTTAGGCCGTATATGTCTTTCCAACCACCGTCTTCTAACTTTGTCTCTAAGAATGACATGCTAATGAGAATTTCCGTTCATGGAAGACATGTTTAATGTACTAATTTTATTTTTTTATTTATTATCCATGGTAATGGTTATTATCATCCATCATGACTAGCTAACTACTTGCTAATGCATAAACCATGGCTTTCAACATAGAAGCGTTTTGGAGAGTGTAGAAGATTCTACAGAGCATTTGATTCTTTTTTTACAGAGCAGATGACATCTTTTTTTTTTCAGAAACCCCCCCCACCTCATTCCAGGGCTTGAGGTGGGAATACACACTAGATGAGAAATAATTCCATTATATGGCACCTTAAACACATATTCATAGGTGGAACAATTTATTTTAAGCTAATGCATGTACTTGTTTATATATGTATGTGACAAAATATAATTGTATGTGGTATGCTTATGTATGTGACAAATAAAATTTAGATTTGAATTTGACTGTTTGTGGGATTTGGGAGTTAACTACAGAACTCTGAAGAAAGCCATATGAACACAGGAAGAACATGGACCTGTGAGTCAGAAACAGTACAGACCTTCACTGTAATACATTCATTTAATCTTAAGTTGAGTATTTGTAATGGAAAAATAACTGTTCAGTTATTTTATATCATGTCAGACCCAAGTTGTAATACTAAGCAAAACCTCCACCAATTAAATCTGAAACATACTATACAGTATACTAAGATAAAAATCTATTACATTTCATTTTTTCTTCGTATTATTATTCAGATGGGAATACCACTGAAATAGGACATTTAATTTAAATCCAGGAAACAACTGCTAAAAGATGGATCTTACTGCCAAAAATGTATTACCATTTACAGTGTATTACTGTACATGCATTTTTATATGCCTTATTATTACACCCAGAGCACTTTACATTCAATAGCTATTACTCCATAAACCAGTCGACTTCTCATATCCTTCTGGACTCCTGAGGAGATATAAAATCTAACCTTGTCTCACACTTCAAAGTGTTTTAATAAAGGCTTAACAGGTTTCGGTCAGCTTGTTAGCTACGTGAAACACATCCCTCTTTTTATTACTGTACAGTCAATCTTATCAGGAATGCTAAGTCAAATATCATTCTCTGATTAACACAGAAAAGGAAACAGTTTCTGCTTCTGAAAATTGCTGCTGATACAGAGATTTGGTTCTAAAGAAAATTACACAAGAGTAAGTCATGTGGGATGCTTGTAAATAAGTTAACACGAGTATACTTTAGCAGCCAGTTTGAAAACCTTGTGCTGCATTTTTGCAAAACTGCAAAACTGTTTAGACAAAAGTAGATTTCTAAATTGGGTTGTTACTGTACTTAAATCTTGTTTATAATAATCTATACTTTTATCATTTTAAGTAATTACGTAGTACTCTTTATATACACACAAAGCATCACAACATTTTTCTATAATCTTATACAGTATTTGCATAATACTACTTATTAGCAAATATATCCAATTAAGAAAAATAAAGCAAATAACTGTAATGATAATCTACTTTATCTGCTATGTAAATTTTATTTTTATTGTGTGTATATTTTATATTTGTATTGGCAGAGTTATCATGCTTGCTAACATGTGGAGATTAGCAATATAGCTATTGTTTGTTAGTCTTACCTAACAAGATAATATAAGATAAGATAAGATACACCTTTGCAGGGCTGTCTCTCTTGCCTGTCTTTAAAACTTGAGAGCCCTGCCTTTACTGTATTTGTCCCACAATGGGGGAATTTCACTGTTAAAGCAGCCAAGAGTAATAAAATGCAAATGTATGACCATCCTTCTTTGACACCAGAACGTTTTTAAGGCAGACATTTTTTCTTTTCACAATTTTCTACAAGTTTAAAGGAAAAATTGGACTATTTATTTAAAGCACTCGGGTTATTTTGCCACATCTTACACCTTTATCATTATCATTTCCTGGTATAAACCTTTATAAACATTTTATCGCTTCCTCTTTCACATTCTTACAGGGGCATTTACTCTGTTTTACCGGAATGTTTGCTCTTTCTGTTTTATTTAAGCACTATGAGCTTTAAAGCCCATTTATTTGATTACACTGCAAAAGTTGCATCTTAGCAAATGGATAATCTAGGATTTTCTATTACAAGCTTCCATTATACCTGATATAAGTTTATTTAATCTTTTTTTTTTTCACTCCAATTTTTATACTTTATCTGCAGTCTCATTCTACAGGCAGACCATTTTGGTCATTTTAAGTATTCTAATTTATTATTAATTATCTGCCAATACATTAAGAAAATATAATGAAATGAGCAAAAAATGAAATTTGGTTAATTGTGATCCTTTAATAGGTAACACCAGGTAAATTGAAACTAGAATTGAGATTCATGTATTTACATTATTTACTGTTCAGTGTCACCCAAATGAGGATGAGGTCTCTCTCAATGTTTCTTCCTCATATCATCTCAGGGAGATTTTCCCTGCCATCTTCAACTCAGGATTGCTCATTAGAGATAAATGTTAAAGATAATGTTAAATAACAATTTTAAACTTCTGTAAAGCTGCTTTGAGACTATGTCCATTAGTAAAAGTGATATACATATGAATTTAATTAAATTTAAATTTAATGTATATCCACTGCTGTAGTTAATTTAAATATATATATATATATATATGGAGGAGGTGAGCTCACGTATCCTCCGGAGCTCCGTGGAAGCCCGCGAGAGCTCTCCCTCTGCCCAGGGACGGTGCACACATGCCGGGCAGAGCTCCATGGCCAGCGCGTGGGGGCACGGTGGCTTAGTGGTTAGCACGTTCGCCTCACACCTCCAGGGTCGGAGTTCGATTCCCGCCTCCACCTTGTGTGTGTGGAGTTTGCATGTTCTCCCCGTGCCTCGGGGGTTTCCTCCGGGTACTCCGGTTTCCTCCCCCGGTCCAAAGACATGCATGGTAGGTTGATTGGCATCTCTGGAAAATTGTCCCTAGTGTGTGATTGTGTGAGTGAATGAGAGTGTGTGTGCCCTGCGATGGGTTGGCACTCCGTCCAGGGTGTATCCTGCCTTGATGCCCGATGACGCCTGAGATAGGCACAGGCTCCCCGTGACCCGAGGTAGTTCGGATAAGCGGTAGAAGATGAATGAATGAATGAATATATATATATATATATATATATATATATATATATATATATATATATATATATATATATATATATATCTGAAAAATACTATACAGTATACTAAGATAAAAATCTATTACATTTCATTTTTTCTTCATATTATTATTCAGATGGGAATACTACTGAAATATGACATTTAATATAAATCCAGGAAACTACTACTTAAGGATAGGTCTTACTGCCAAAAATGTATTACTATTTACATTGTATTACATGCATTTTTATATGCCTTATTATTACACCCAGAGCACTTTACATTCAATAGCTATTACTCCATAAACCAGTCGACTTCTCATATCCTTCTGGACTCCTGAGGAGATTTAAAATCTACCTTGTCTCACACTTCAAAGTGTTTTAATAAAGGCTTAACAGGTTTTTTATATACTGTATACACATATAATTTGAAATTTTTACTCAATTAACATCATAATTCACAACAAAATGAAACCAAGAGTATGGTTAATGTAAAAATAAATCAAGCACTTGAAATGAAAGAAAAGTATTTTGTGTTCTTTGTGAAGTCTTCTTCTACTCAGGCATGGTGACCTACAAAACTGGTTTCTTTTAAGGAAGTATAATATGTCATTCAGTGTAATGTACAGTAAATGTGGCCTCTCGCTCTTCCATTTCTACGCAACTGCAGGCATTATGAAGCACGTGATGTAGTTTTTTGTCTCTGATAAAAACCAGAATGTCTGCAAAATTTCCCAACTAGTTCATTCTTGTTTCCTTTTCTCCAGTGCTGAATGTGATCTGTTAAACATATGGAGTGATGTTGCTTTGGATGAACATAGTGCTTTCATGCACTGTTTTATCAGTGGCATATTCTGGGTATGTTTGTGATTTTGAAGTGTATAAATGTGGAGCCTTTGCTCCAGGAGACGTATACATAGGAATGCTCAGCTCCTGTTTTTCTAAAGTGGAGAATCTTTATTCACGAGGAGCTCCAGACATTTACAACTGCTCAGAGTGAGTTATTTGCTAAAGTCATTTCTATAGTGTGTTTTCAATTTAACAGTCTCTCTACTATATGTTTCAGTATTTTCTATAATACTACAAAAGACACGGAAAGACGTTCTTGAACAAGCCTAATAACGGCATAGACATGCAAGAATTCTAGAAATGTCTGTTAAACAGTAAACTATTTTCACTGGTAAAGGCTATGTTATGATTATCTAATTGCTTTATTTCTTTATTCTTTCAGATTTAATCTTGTGTCATTTGTCAGGATGCTTTCCTTCATCCACACCATTGAAACCATTAATAATTCCAGCTTCCTGCCTGGGGTACGCATTGGTTACTACATTTGTGACACTTGTTGCGATGCTTCAAAAGCCCTACAGAGTACCCAGCACCTACTGGAATTAAACTTCACTGAAATTGACGAGTGTGAGCTCAATCAAAACCACAAAATTAAGGCGATCGTCGGAGCACGGTACTCTGAAGTGTCGATCAGTGTGGCTCGCTTTCTGAGCCTCTACATGGTGCCACAGGTGATATAGATGTTAAATTATACAGATAGTGTTTTATTGCTTTTTTAACAAAACCAATTTAATTACAGTAATTCCCATATTTCATTCATTTTAGAATGTTGTAATATTTCTTATCCGCTTTTAGTTACATTTAGTTACAATGTAAACAAAAATATATAATATTTTTGTTTGTTATTACTTTTCTATGTTTCTATTTTTTCTATTTAACAGCTATTAACATTCTGTCAACACCCTCTTTTTTCTTTCATTATGACAAATAAATAAATTAATTAAAATAGAATAAAATAAAATAATTAATTAATTAAAAAAAAAAATATTTTTTTTTCTGATAAAACACAAAGCTGTCATTTTTTTTGAAGACAAAAATGAGCTTTTTTTCTTTAATGGAGCATTTTAAACATTTTATTTGCTTAATTAAAATAACAAACAAATATATATTTATATAAAGGCTAATAATTTCTTTATTAGTCGGTCAATTTATGGAAAATGTTAGAATATTGTTTATTTATTTGTTTGTTTGGTTTTTTTTTGGCTTTTTTAATTCTAGTTTAAAACATTTAAAAAACTTATCATGTTACTACAGAAATAATGTGTTTTGTGTTGATGTTGTTTGCCTTTGCTTTATGAAGTTATTGCAACTGATAACTTGAAAATATTGCATGCAAATACAGATTTTGCATTGCTTCAACCAAGATATCTTATGAGAAACACTTATATGGTGAGTTCACCTCAAATTTCAAAGAAATGAATTGCAGTATTCATAGACTGTCATTAGATCTATATCCAAATGCCTGGCTATCCAAAATAGTTATCAATTTTAGCATTAGCATTTAGATTTATTCATTGGATCAGATTTGTATTCAGTCAGAATAGAGGCTAAGCATTGAAATATGCAGTTAAAGAGTAAAAGTCCTGCTTGAATATGCAAGACTGACTCTCAGAGTTTAAGTGAACTCACTGTCATCATCAGTACCCTTGTGTCCAGTGTACAGCAGTTAATATTTTTACTTAAGTGTCAAACACTGGCGCTGATACAATCCTAGAAATATGTATTGAGCTCAGAGCCCTTTTCTAACTAGCACTCAAACTTAACCACTGCTCAAACTACCTTTTTTATGTGTGTGTGTTAAACAGATAAGTGCGAGCTCGTCTGCAAAAGCATTGAGTGACCGTCTGCGCTACCCTTCCTTCCTCCGCACCATACCCAGCGATATCTACCAGACCAAAGCCTTGGCCAAACTCATGTCTCACTTTGAGTGGGAGTGGGTTGGTGTCATTCATGGGGATGATGATTATGGCAAAAACGCCTTACAAGGGTTTCTGGAAAATGCAGAAAATGAGAACATTTGCACTGCCTTCATAGAGCCGTTGCCTCACTACCTAGATTTTAAGGACATTGATATCATGATTCAAAAAGTGGTCCAAACCATCCAAAACTCCACAGCAAAAGTTGTGCTAGTCATCTTAAGAGAAGAACTTGTGCACAAACTTTTCACCGAGGTGATCAAACAGAATATATCACGCACTTGGATAGCCAGTGATGCTTGGTCAGCATCATATAACATCAGTTCCATGAAGGGCATCAACAACATTGGAGATGTGTTCGGTTTCAGCTTTATCACAGGCCCTAGCCCTGGATTTAATGAATATTTGCAAAATCTTGCCATCACCCCAGGTACTGAGAATAGGTTCATAAAAGAATACCAAAAATTGGGGAATAAAAAAGACTACTTAACAAATGTAGTGGATATTAACCAGGCTTATCCTGATCGACTGGCTGTGCTGTCAATCGCTCATTCATTAAAGACGATGTTAAAATGTAACCAAACTGACTGTCCAGGGAACAAGGATTTCCATCCCTATGAGGTAAACACTACATGGAGAAATGTTCTAAATGACTTATATATGATCAGCATGTCATCTGATTTTGTACAAAGGAAATGCTTTACTTAGATTCGTTTGTTTTTTTGTTTTTTTCAGCTTCTCAACGAACTGAAACAGGTCAATTTTACTCTGGATAATCAGAGGTTCTACTTCAATACATCCGGAAATTTTGTCAATGGCTACCATTTGATGCACTGGTCACAAAATGAGTCTAATGGAAAAAGAGAGTTTGTTGTTGTTGGGGGATACCAACTTGAGCAAGAACATGTTAACATCGATAAATATTTTCATTGGTATAATAATAATAATAAGGTGAGTGATGTACAGTAATCCATATTTGGAGATACAAAAACGTGAATTTAAAAATAAAAATCCTTATTATAATGAATCATTTATTTCAGATACCAATATCCATATGCTCTGATGTCTGCCCTCCTGGCAAAGCAAAAAAGCTTTCAAAACCATCCTGCTGTCATGAGTGCATAGAGTGTTTGGAGGGCACGTACTCTAATAGCACAAGTGAGTATTACACTGTGGCAGATAAATTCATTAATACAGTATGTATACTTACACAAAGGTTGCTACGTTGCTACAAATTGTACATATTACACATGCATTGCACCAAAAAAACAAAGACCAAAGAGAGCAATTTTCCAAAAGTGTACCAAAATAATTTATTATTATAATAATTATATAAAATTCTAATTTTTTTATTATTATAATTTATTTTTAGATCTTCCGAACTGTCTCCCGTGCCAAAATGGGACATGGTCACGAAAAGGATGGACATACTGTGAACCAAAGAAAGAAGTCTATTGGAAGTGGAATGGGCCACAAGCGATAATTTTCCTAGTGTTTGACATTGCCGGATTTCTCCTCTTGTTTATGAACCTGATTATCTACTTGGTGTTTCGTGACAGTCCAGTCATCAAACAAGCTGGAGGCTACATTTACCTTCTCATTATGGTAGGGTTAGCGCTTAGCTATACCAGCGTCATAGTCTATATCGGTAGACCCAACGTTTATCAGTGTAGCGCACGGCAGATCCTATATGGCTTAGGCTTCTCACTAACCATCTCATGTATCCTGGTAAAAGCCTTACGCACGTTTATAGCGTTTCTTCCTCCACACCGCCAACACAATTTCAAAAAATTCTACAAGCCTCCTGTCATTATTGGCTTTGGTGTCTTCGTTCAAGTCCTCATTTGCATGTTTTGGCTCATTTTTGATTCCCCATCTGAGGAGACCCTGACGACTATTGACACCATGGATATCATAGTGCAGTGTAAAGAAGGTTCTGGCATGGGATTTGGTTTCATGCTTTGCTACATAGCCTTGCTTGCAATTATCTGCTTTATTCTGGCTTTTAAAGGAAGAAAGGTTCCTCAGCGCTTCAACGAAACTGGACATATTATCCTCAGCATGTTGATATTTCTGTTTGTATGGGTGTGCTTCGCTCCGATATACATCGCCAAGATCACAGAGCGCAACTCAATTCAGGCTGCAGCTATCTTGGTTTCTTCGTATGGAATTATCTTCTGTCACTTTGCCCCCAAATGGTACATGGCCCTTTGCAAGAAGAAGGATGAGGTCACTAGAGAGGCCTATATTGCACAGGCATGCAATTACAGATCATCAATTGGCTCCATCCTTACTACTTCTTCAGGGGTCGGGTCACTTAGTTCAGAAACTGGACTCCACCTCTCAGTTTCACAGAACTTAGAAAATACTGGGATTAGCACAATTAGCTTAGAATGTATTATGAATGAAAATAAATCCTGTAACTATCAGCCGATCATACGGAAAAGGTTACGCAGAAGATCTATTTAAAGGATTTTAAATCTCCCCACCTAGAAGTATTATGATTCCAAGCATCTAATGTTTACATATTGCTTTATGTTTTAACATGGACAACGTTATGCACTAAGTAATACAATTTTTGCCTTGATTATTCCTTTTTTTTTTTTTTTTTTAAATTGTTCCCTTTTGAAGGAAATGAGATGTCCATTGTTTTGTGTTATTTATTGACTTTTTTATACCTTTTTTATATGTTATGTATTTTGCCACTATGTGTATTGTACTATATGTTATGAAGACTTTTCCTTTAAACCATGATGTGATATTTTATAAAAATGATGTAATGTCATGTCAGAGTGTTTGGAATAAAAATCTATCTATCTATCTATCTATCTATCTATCTATCTATCATACATGCATACATACATACATACATACATACATACATACATACATACATACAAATCCTGGTGAGATGTGTAATTGATGACTGCTGCATTAATAGGTAAGTATATACAACTTTTCTCTGCTGCTTTTGTCCTGCTGACACAAGTTTTAATGTGGTTTGATGCTTTTCTGTTTAGCACAGCTGTAAAGACTGGTGAATGGGGTCACCTTCGTGTCATCCTGAGCCAGTCTGCCTGCAAAACCGCTACTCACTAGATGCTTTTTATTGTTGCTTTTAATCTCTATTATTAACTATACAGTAGAGACACAGTATACAGTCTATCTTTAGCTATAGCTATAAACAGAGAGAAGAGACTATTTTCAGATAGCTGAGGTCCCTCGCTAGCTTCCTGGCTGTAGTCCAAATAGATAGCTGTTAACAGTGTTTGGGTGGTACACTCAAATAATTGCACCTGGAGAACTCATTTTTCCTGCAAGGTTCTCAAGTCAGCCTGTAATGCTTCCTGTTAGGATGCTCTTTTTGGTGTGAGATTATAAACACACACACACACACACACACACACACACACACACAACATGCACGTATATACCTTATAAGTGGTTGCACCTTGTGTGTAAAAGTCTGATCAATTCATTCTCTACCATTAATTTCTTTCTGTAAAGAACTTCTTCAGAGAAAAAGCTATTGCATTTATACCTTGTTGCCTCTACCTCTTACTTCTCACACCACAAGATATATAAGCACAGTGAACAAGGAAGCAAAAGCAAAGACATTCTCTTTCTTTAATCTGATTGCTACCAGCTCGGGTTTCTTTCCAATATCACATGTTTGAAATCAGTATTCAAGTTGGCTAAGTAAAGCACAAGCCATGTAAGGATTGTGTCAGCGTGTTAATTTTGCTAAGACGTTTAACTAGCATGGGAGAAAGAAAAAAGTAAATATATCTAATGTTTCATGCTATGTAACACAACAGTGCTGGTTGGGCTATAAAAAGCCACCTGAAAAAAGCCCTGATTATCTTAATGAGCTTAACGACTTGTAAGTGTGTGAGTTTCGTTTGCTTGAACATGACATGTGCGTATGCTGAGGACTACGGTCAAATCCTCTCTAATCCCTTCAGCTGCTTGTCCTTCACAAGGTGCACCTTTTTGAAGCTGGTGGCTATGTTCTGTCTGCCCACTACAAAAAAAAGGAAAAACAATTCAAGGAATATTTAAAAATCAGTTTAAAAATAGAATGTATTTTTCGTTTTATTCCAACGGACACATACAGACTGTCAAACGCAAACGCGTGCTCAATGGTTAACCATCTGACAATGACAAGTACAGCTGTTGGGTAAGGCTTTAAACCTACCTTATTTCTGATGGAGCATTTTACCTCTTTATATGCCTGGATTTACAAATTTGACTTCTAAAAACTTAAAAAAGAGAAAGCTTTAAGATGGGTTGTTCCCCATCAAGGGGAAATAAATTCAGTGGAGTGCAGGGACCATTCAGTAAAGGGAAAACTTTGCTGCCAGGGACCAACAGAACCTCAGAGGATGGACAATCCGATGATGGAGGAAATGCAAGCTCTGGCGGTGGTGAAACAGATGGAGAAGCTTGTGAAAGGAGGACAATAGAAGAAAAGAGACTGGGCAGCGATACAATTTCTGTTCCTTCAGTCAAGAAACACTCTGCAGGTGAACATGAGATGGCAAAGATTACCTCAGAAAGACTGGACACGCAAGAGATTTCAATACATTTATCATCCGAAAGAAAAGAGAAATGCACAAAAAAGGAAGATGAAAAGAAATATGAGAAAAGGGTTGCAAGGAAGAAAAAGGATAAAAAAAATGTAAAACCAAGCAAAAAGAAAGATAAGAGGGGAGTATTTGCAGCTGAAAAGAAGGTGGACTTTCCAGAGAAACTTGTGAAAGCCCATCAAGCAGCATATGGATATCTTAATCCCAGTATTGACAAATATGAATTGCTTTTGGGCTTATTAGATCATGCGGCACAAACTCACATTTCTTTGCAACCCATGACTGCGTTTATGGCTCTGCAGTATGAAGAGTTCAACCAAGGCCTAGAAACAATTGTTGAAGAAGGGGAGAAGCTTTTAAAAGACCATGGGGGATATTTGGCTTGGCCATGCAATATGAAAAATCATTCTTCTTCCGGAAAATCCAGTACCACTGAACCCCCACCCGATTTACTTCAACAGCTTCTCCAGTTTACTGTCCAGAGGATGTGTCTTGTGGGACAATCTGTGAAAGGGATTGGAGACACAGCCCTTGAGGAGGCAGTGGATTATTTTTCATCTATATCTGAAGTCCTAGAGGAAAAACTAAATGGAAAGCGTGCAGTTGAAGCTAGGCTAATGCAGCTGCTAACTAGAATTGAAGTTGCCACCTTACAAAGAACCGGACCAGAGGATTCAACATTGTTTAGTGAAGACAGTGGCATTGGTGTGGAAAGCGGGTCACTGGCTGGATCGGACAGACAGTGCCACCGCAGAGAAAGCAGTGAATCAACTGAATCTAGTCACACAGTTATTTACAGTCCTGAAAACTCTACCCCCATCCACCAAGGCTCCTCCAAATGTCAGCTTAATCAAAAAATCAGCCACAGCAGCTCTGTAACCTCCATCGACTCCACTTGTACTTTTACAGGTATGGTGTTCGGAGACACAGAATCTTTGCTTGGGTCTGCCTCCTTAGATGATGGTGAGGGAGAAGAAGAGGACAACAGTGAGGGCAACGAGGAAGAACATGTTGGGGGTAAAATGAGGACACGTTCAAGCTTTTCTCAACCTGAGCCTAACCATCATACACCATGCATGCCTGTAAAGCGTATAGAAAACCCACAAAATGTAGAGATGACATTAAAAATGAAGGATGCCATTAGTGAACGGATTCATTTTGTTGCCTCTCAGCATTCAGGAGAAAAGATAAAAACTAGAATCTCAAAAACCAATGACCAACAGTGGATAGAAGAGGGTGAAAAAAGTCCCAAAAGACCACAGTCAGCTACTCATCAAGCAACTAAGAGAAAAACAAGTTGTTCTGTTACAAAACAGCATCGTTCAAGATCAGCAGAGTCTCTTCGTAGTAAAGCAGATGACCCCACACTTCTTGAACTGGAAAGAACACAAAAAGAGTTGAGTAAAAGGCTGGAAAAAATGGGAAAGGTTAAAACTGAACAAAATGTAAAAAAAGAGATTTCAAAGCCAAAAAAGAAAGCACAGTTTAGTCAGCTGCATAATTTAAATTTAACTTCATCAAACAGTCATCAAAAGGCACTAAGTCAAAAGATAGTTGCAGGAAATCAGGAGAATGAAAAGGACAAAAAGAAAATCTTTAAAACTGCTAAAGGACCTATGAAGGCAACATCTCTTTCAAGTCCACCACCATCACCCCAACAACTCTTAGCAATGTGTCCCAGAGGAAATTCTGTAAAGAAACTGATTGACACCTTCAGTCAGGGAATGGAGGAAAGTAAACAGTTTCATGAGAGTTCAAAAGGGCTTGGACCTCTTAAAGGGGTTAGGAAGTATGGAGTTCCTGTCATCCCAGGTTGGGGAAGTGAAGAGTCATTTTCAAGGATTAAAAATGACAACAACAACAATAAAAATGAATCGACAACCTTGGAGAATCAAGATAATATTGACTTGGACAACCTACCACCACCTCCTCTGGAGGTCCTCATGGATAATTCTTTTGAACATGTAGAAATGAGCAAAACAGATGAAAAAATGAACAGAGGGAGACAGTCTACCATGCCAAAGACAACCGGCATGTCTCAAAAACTCCGCACATCCCTGCAAACTGTTACAGTACTACCTAGCAAGGGAAGTGTGAGAAAGAGTTCTAACAGCATATCGCCTGCACAAAATATTGCCCTGCACCCCAGTGGGGTGGCTAAGAATAGCCAAGTTGCTTCAACAACTAGTGCAGAGCTGAGGAATGAAGAGGCTGCCTCACTTTACAAACAAGCTCGGAAAATTATTCACTTGCGTTATTCATCTAATTCTCCCACAGAGAAACCTTCTGCTGACAATGGCAACATTCAACAGCTCACGCAAAGCAGTATTGAAAGAAATCAGGAAGATACAAAGGTCCCTGAAACAGTGCCTTTCAGTGCAACTGCTGAAAATCAATCACCTGATACTCCAGCTGTATCCAGGACCCGCATGTTACCTTCTACACCTATTGCTAACCGGAGGTTACCCTGTCCTCCTGTTTCTAAAAAACAATCGATTTCGTCCAGTTCATCCAGTCCAATAATATTTCGCAAACTTCCTACACCACCTCCTGATAACCAACGGACATTACCTAGTACCCCCACTACTCAATATTCCATGCCAAGCTGCATTTCTGGAGTTGCCTTCCCTCTAAAGGCACCATCTCCCCCTGCCTCACCGAAGGTGCAGCGAAGGTTTCGAGAGAATAATATTGAGGACTCTGCTTCAAGAGTATTTAGCAATGCTCGCTCAGTGTTTTGTCCAGCCTCACCATCTATGTTTGAGTCAAAACCGTTTCCAGTACCTAAACCCCCACAGACATGGACCTCCTCTGGAAGTAGCATACTACCTCGCCCCTGGGCTGAGCGTGGTAGGATTCCTATGTCTGTCCGCGGGCCACAGCCTTTCATTCGGCGTAGTCAGTCAGACCGAAGACCAAGCCTCAGCCATCCACCTAGAGCTCCAGTAGTATCTATTGCACAGTCGTGTGGAAGTGAACCAGCTATCAGTACACAAGGGTGAGTAATTTATTGTAGTTCCAGACTTGTCAGTATTTGTATCTGTACCCAAGTGGTTGCTAACTAGGCCACACCAACAGAAAATGACATTCTTTGCATTGGTATTACTATTAAGAAAAAACAACTCATAAAAGATCAAATTACTGTTTATTGGAACAAGGTACCAAGTGAATGCTAATTCCTTACAATTATTAGCCTATCTTAGTGACCCATTGCTGGTACTCTTGACCCCATTCTGTAATCTAGATCAATGTAAATAACCATGCTTTGCTTCCCTGCTACAGGTTGGAAGATTCTCCAATCAGAGATACCTGGAACAAGCAGCTGGAGCTCAGAGAAGCAAATCGCTCTTCCTCACACCCAGACCTGTGCATTGTAGGCCAGGCCTTACAATGTGAATGACATTATAGGAAGGGCCAAATAGGATTATGGATTAGTAAATGTAAATGCGATTAAGACTGTTTTCAACTGGGATGAGGAGGCATATTGCTGAGAAACATTCTTTACTTTATATATTTGCCTTTATAATCTTAATGTATTTGTAAATAAAATATATTCTTAAAACTGTACAGTTAGCGTATGAGCATTTTGATGTCTTCTTGCTGACTAAATGACTACAATACCAGCACCAGAAAACATCATACAGAGAGCAGACGTGGTTTAAAATTACAATCACTAAGATGTGAAAAGTATTCTGTAAACATGCACCATTGCAAATGATCATGATTATTACTGTCATAGGCCTCTGTATATCCAGGAGCCTTAAAGCATTTATTTTTTAAGCCGTAAGCTGCATTTTTCTTTGTTTGGCAAAGCAACACATATCTAACACAGATTGATTGCAAACCAACATTATATTATATAGTATATAACTGTCAAATGCATTGCAGTTACACAAAAGAAATAAAATCAAACTTGTTATTTACATTTTTAGTATACACCCTTTTCCAGAGTGACTTACATTTTTATTTCAATTTATACAACTGAGGATTAAGAGCCTTGCTGAGGGACCCAGCAGTGGCACTTTGGTGAACCTGGGATTCAAACTTACAACCTTCTGATCAATAGTCCAAAGCCTCAACTACTAGGGTATCACAACCCCCAAATGTGAGAATTAATGTGATTCATAGATGAGGTAACACACATCATGAATCTAGAACAAAATTGTATGTTGCTCATGTCTTATTAACGAGAATAACATATTTCATGACAACTTTGTCAAAGACAAATTCTGAAGAACCATTAAGAATGTTTATAACATAAAAAGGTTAATTGTAAAAACCTTAAAACAAGAATAAAATAAAAAGCATGTTAACACACAACTTTCTACTTACATGACCACTCTACATGGAATTAAGCAAACATTTATACATTAAAAAAATTTATAAGTACTAAATAAATAAATAAATAAATAAACAAATAATAATAATAATAATAATAATAATAATAATAATAATAATAATAATAACAAAATAAAGATAATTAAATGATTTAGCTTTTAGCAACTTTTCATACCTTAGCAAGCTACGTAGTATGTTAATTTCTATTTTTCAAAAGGTTACTAGAAAGTAGCATGTAAACAACCATATGTGTCTTTGGTTTTCTCTATTGTCATAGATGATAAGCTTGTCAAAGACTAATGTTAACTGTTTAGGAGAAAAAAAAAGACTAATCCATGATATACTATTTTCATTTTTCTGGTAAGGCATAAACTATATGGCCAAAATATAAACCTCTAACAAGTCCACCTTTACTGTTATAATAAACTTCTCTCTTCTGAGAAAGCTTTTTATTAGATTTTAGAGTGTGGATTTGGGGATTCGTGCTCATTCATCCGTAAGAGCACTAGTAAGGTCAGGAACTGATGTCTGTCAGCAAGACCTGGCACGCACCAGGAGACTTAATTCATCCCAAATGTTCATTCATAGGTTCATAGTGGTTGAGGTCATGGCTCTGTGCAAGCAACGCAAGTTCTTTCACAACAACCTTGAAAAACCTCTAGCTCACGTGGTGCTCAGGGGCATGTGCATGCTTTTATAGTTTTGAGACGTGTAGTTTTAAATGATGGGAAACCTTGAAGCTACAGCAACACTTATGCCCACATACGGGTGTAATGGTCGAGTGTCTGTATACTTTTGGCCGTATAGGGTATATGAAGAGCGTTTTGTTTAGCCTTTCGAAGAGGCACATACTGTAGTTGTCTGTGAACGTTCCCAGTCATCAATGACACGTACCATTGAATGGAATGTAAATAACCAGTTTCCTCCACAGCTCATACAGTAGATGTGTTTTTAAAAACAATTTTGAGGGGAATTTCTAATGATTCATCGCAACTAATGCATCGCAGCAAATCTTTAGTTGTTTTGCTTTTTTTTGTCTTGGGGATTATAATGACACTGTTGTCTAACTTGTTTGCATTCCACTTGTCTTCATGGCCACCATTTCCTTTTCCCATCAACGATCACACTTCCTGTATGTTAAGATAGATAGATAGATAGATAGATAGATAGATAGATAGATAGATAGATAGATAGATAGATAGATAGATAGATAGATAGACGGACGGACGGACGGACAGACAGACAGAATAAGGATTTAAGAATAAAGTATTAAGTTACTGAGAATTAAAGTGATATATAATAATAAAAGGCATCTCAGCTGTAGGAAGTCAGCTGTCAGTTGACAGACTCTTGATTATTGAAATAGCCTAAAAGCATGTTACAGTGTTATGAAATAGAACGTAATACCACTAAAGTCTTTGTTTTTATTTTAATAAGATTTCACCTGAATGACAAGGTGACTAAACTCATCCTGTGAAACCTTGGATTGTAAAGCGTACTTCTTTAGTTGCATGTATTGTATGACTCAACCTGTCATAACATTTCGGGGCTCTATACATGTTTTTTTATTCAATTCATCTTCCCATAAGACTTGATGTAATGTTGTAATGTTGAGACGATTGTTAGTATATTATGATTTGATACATGTATTTTTTCCTTCATACATATTAGAGCTTCATTGTCGAACATATCAGAATCGTCTTTCTTTAAATACTTTCAAAATCTAGGCAAAATAAAGCTAATTAAATGAAACAGGCATAAATGCTTTTGTAAGCATTGCTTTGTAAGCATTTGCTTTTGTAAGCAAAAAGAGCAAATTGCTCCTGTTTGAGAAACCTCAGGTTTGTCTACATAATAAATATGTGTTAATCTATAATTTCTTGAGTTAAACTTTTTCTTAGGTTTAATCATCTGATTAAATGGACATTACAGATGTCTTAATCCTGGTCAATTCCATAATTATTATCCATATTGATTGAAGCAGTTTGTGCTTTCAAGCAATAGTAGAATAAACTAAAAAAAGTGTAAATAGAAAACTGTATAAAACACACATAACAAAAAAATTTGCAAAACAGAAATGAGAAAATGCTGTAAATACCAAATGGACAGAAAAAATCACTGATGAAAGTGGATACAGAGCCGGTTTAGGGCAGAGCTTAAGCAGTAATTTTATACTAAGGAACGGATTAAGGCCCTGTGAAAAACACAGCAAAGTTTCCAGTAAAGGAAAATAAAGATCACTTGTTGATCTCTTTTAATCCTAAAGCATGTAAACTAAGACCACTGTTAATTAGAATGACATTGTCAAGGTCAGAATTTAGCAGGACCTGACCCTTTTAACTCCAGACTTTTTAGCTTCTTTCTAATTTCATAATAATTCATAGTCGGTCATGGTAGCTTAGTGGTTAAGGTGTTGGACTGCTGATTGGAAGGTGATTGTTAAAATTTCAGGGCCACCAAGCTGTCACTCCTGGGCCCCTGAGCAAGGCCCTTAACCCTCATTTGCTTAGCTGTATAAATGAGATTAAATGTAAGACGCTCTGGATAAGAGTGTCTGCCAAATGCCATAAATGTAAATGTCAGTCAGTCAAAAAGATGAATAACTAAAGTAGGATGGTGTGAGGCAGACTGATGTTATCACCCTGCAGTTGATTTTCCAATGAAATCACACCCAAGGCATTTGACTTTTTATCACAACAATCTACCAAGACTAACAACCCCACCCAATAGATAGCTCTCCCTCATCATACCACAGCTACCAACCCAGGAGGGTCAAGGCTAACCCACGCTTCCTTCAAAAAACATGTGAAACCAGCCACCCACTTTTTTTCCAACTGCTGCTCATGCTATATCTCAGGGCAGCATAAACAGACTAGCGTTTTCTGCCCTCCTCCACATACATGAGCCCACAGATGCCAGGAATTAAGTGGTGTTCCTGTGATTGACATAGAGAGAGATAGCATGATACCCTGCTTACCCTGAAAGCGTGATCATTTATGCTCTTTTTTGATATCTAGCCACATTTGGCTGAGGCATTTTCAGGATTTAAACAATGCATAAAACACTTTTCCGTCACACCATTCAGGAGACTTTTCAGCCATTTATCGTAAGAACAAATGCTAAACAACTTAGCATACAAGATATTGCTTATGTGACAAGACAGTTGTTCCTTACCAGCATAAATTCTTTCCTGTCTGTCTGACTTAAAACTATAGACTTCCTTCCAAAAACTTTAATAAATATCATCTCAGAGAAAATTTTAAAACCACATTTTTTATGTGGTGTGACCATACAAAAAAATAATAAAAAATTACGGTGCTCATGAATAAATGTTCACCAGATCCAACAAATTAGCCATGTATTAAAGAAGGTATATTAAATGGCTCATTTTTGTATTCATTTCATCAATGAACTTGTTTTGTGTCCTGTGACTGTAGCAATTGTGTTTAAGTAGCTGATCTTGTTTTCTGCACAACATTCCATTCCCCCTCCATTCTTCCAGTGATTACATCAGATTTTACAAGAAAGGTTCATAAAAAAGTTCCAGATTAGTGACACAAAATTCCATCCACAAAGTGTTTTCTCTGGTAGTTCAAATTTAGTATGAATAATTCTGGAGATTTTGCCTTATCGATTACTATAACAACTATGGTAATTACAATACAATCTGTTCTGTAATTTATATCCACACATTATCTTCATATTATATACTAACCTGTCAATGTGGTCAAGTAATACTTCCTCAAACACACTAAGATCAAATAAGATAGGCGAGAAAGTCACATCTATTACACCCCCTTCATTTTACACTCTGCAACATAAATGGACTCAATTGGTATTTTTTTACAATTTTATTTATTTATTTATTTGTTTGTTTTTTTGTTTGTTTATTTATTTATTTATTACAAATTTAAAGGTTTATTTATTTATTTATTTATTTATTTATTTGTTTGTTTTTTTGTTTGTTTATTTATTTGTTTATTTGTTTGTTTGTTTATTTGTGGCACAGAGATTCACACCAGGACAACACTTGGTAGAAAACTGATATTTTTTTGCCCAGGATTTTTGGCTAAATTGCTCAAGCTCTGTCACTGAAAGTGGAGAAAAAGTTAATAATTTAACCTTTGCCACACATTCGCAGCAGGATTTAAGCATGATCGTCTGATGGAGCCGTTTGTTTGGATTACATTTTGGCCTTGAACCACTTCAGTGCATCCTTGGCTGTATACATTGGGTTGATGTCCTGTTAAAAGTTGCCCTGTTGTCCTTCACCCAAGTGTCAGCTGTGATTGGAACAAGTTTTCTTCCAACAAATAGTACAGCAAAGAATAGACCATGGATCATAAGATTTTACAAAATTTTTTTGTGTAAAATTTGAGTCTGTCAACTTGAGTGCACTCCCATATATTAAGAAATTCAGAAATTTGTGAATACAGTATCTATTAGATACTACTTTGCAATGAAGTTATCAATGAAGTTATTAATTAAGTATAAGGCAAAGATTCTGAATCTTAATGCCTGTCCACTTATTTTATAGCAGCTTTAAACATATCTTTTAACATATCTTTTTAGAGAATATCTTTTCCTCTATTGTAAAATTGGGAGAGAGCACTTTCTCAGGTTACATAGAAAAAGCGAACTTTCCTGGATTGGAAAACCTAGTGACAGCTTTACCTTCGACTACATTACTAGGCACTAGACACTCCATCCCTCTCACATAGGTGTTGGAGACTGATCAGAAGGTTGTAAGTTGAAATCCACCAAGCTGCCACTGCTGGGCTCAGTTGTATAAAATGAGCTAAAAATGTAAGTTGCTCTGGATAAGGGCGTCTGTCAAATGCCGTAAACATAAGTATTTGAGCTACACCTTCTGAAAAATCAGAAAAAGGAAACCAAAACACTTTCCTTGACCCTTTACATGGCTATACAGATGAAGGCAGTAGCTGCAAGAGAAAGAACCATTGTGCGTTTCCAAGGTGTTTAATTATGTAGAAAGATTTTCTTTATCTGTGAGAGTGAACAGACATCCTGTTGCTGTGTGGGAGACAAAGGGCAGTGGGAAAAAGGTTTAATAAACAATATTGCAGGCAAATATTTGTGTTGGCATTAAATATTATGCGTTTGTGATAAGGCAAAGGATCTGTGCAAAAGACATTAGTTCACCTGTAAAGTACATCACTGTCCACTAAGAGGAGCTATTTGCTTTATGTTTAGCTAGAACCTTATTCACACATTTCTCTTTTAATGCTGCTCAAAGCCTCACCATGCCCTGGAGTCAGTTTTCACGCGGATCTTCAGATAAAACACGTTTTTTCACCCACTTTCAAATCAAAACAAAATGCTTTATATTAATAAACTTGAACATTCACTTTATTCAAATCATCAGTACATCACAACAGTTGCGAGTCTGTGTTGCATCTTTGGTCCCAGTCTAATTTTTGTTCTTATTTCTACTTAATTTTCTTTAAATGTTAGCATCGTAAAATGCCTTTTCATCGTAACTACATTTTCTGTTTTTACTTTCTAATGGAAGAAAATAGTTCAGTCCAGAGGAAAGAAAAACCTTCTCTAATGTCTAAACTTCTACTGAAAGTTGCAAGTACATTTTTCCAATTAAAGTCAAGTAAACATTAGAAATCATACTTAAAGATTTGACTTAAAAATATAAGCTTATGGCAGAAAATTTGTTTCTAAGTGAGTGTGAATAGTGAAGTTGTGGCCCATTTTAAAATTAGTTAGTTACAATTATTTTTCATGTCAAACATGTTTAATATAAGTTAGAATCATTTCCTCAAAAAAACAAACATGCAACACAAATAGAGTAGAAAAAAATGGAAAATAACACTCAGAAATACAGGAAACCATATGGGGTGAACAAGGCGAAGATAATTACCACAAAACTCCCCAAACAAAGCTATCTAACTGCTATACTAACCACAAAGCAAGGAAAAGGGAATAAAGAAAATGGCACAAACCCCATTCCAGTAGGAGCGAGAAGTACAAGACAAAAGACAAACATTAAGCATTTAAATAACCAACATTCAGCATTCAGGTTCCTATACAACAGCTCACACGCTACACAAATTTAGCATACACAATCACAAAAAAGACCCAACAATGAGAAGAACCAGACTATCATCAGCCTTTCTTTACCACTTTTATAGTCCACTTCCAAGAAGAGCCTAGCCATGATACTGGCTCCCCCTAGTGAGAGAAAGGACAGATAAAAAAAAGAAAAGAAAAAAGAAAGAAGGACGAGGAGCAATATATAGATAGATAGATAGATAGATAGATAGATAGATAGATAGATAGATAGATAGATAGATAGATAGATAGATAGATAGATAGATAGATAGATAGATAGATAGATAGATAGATAGATAGATAGATAGATAGATAGATAGATATGCTTATGTTCTAAACAAATACAAATACAGACATGAATATGGTTTTCTACAAAAAATAGAAAGTTTATTCCCACTTCGGGCTTAAAGCTGAATACCTAAACAGATATGAATATTTCAAGCTTTAAATTGATGCATATATTGTATTTGTGAGTGTTCCATATAGTAGACACATGATGCTTCCTTCATGTCTTTCCAGAACTCAAACAATTATTTTACATGCAATCACACACTACGGACAATTTTCCAGAGATGCCAATCAACTACCATGCAGGTCTTTGGACCGGGGGAGGAAACCGGAGTACCCGGAGGAAACCGCCGAGGCACGGGGAGAACATGCAAACTCCACACACACAAGACGGAGGCGGGAATCGAACCCCCAACCCTGGAGGTGTGAGGCAAACGTGCTAACCACTAAGCCACCGTGCCCCTGATTCTTTTACATATTTTGATTTATTTAATTTATTTAAATTTAGTGAATCAGAGTAGGGATTCAACAATAATTTTTTAATGCTTTTTTTTAAAATGCTTCCTGTGGGACAAGGACAGATCTAGTGAATAATAAATAATAAGATATGCTCAGTCAGATAAGATTGTGTGCACCATTGCAAATGCATTTGTAACTTAAATTTAAAATGTATTGCATACAGGGAGCCACTATGACTTATTGATGAAGTGGTTCAAACATTGCACAGTCTGTATAAAATGCGTGGTTTGAATACAGGATAGTTATAGTTTGCAGTGAGCAGTTTGCCATCAGTGGAATGGGAACACAGTGGGAACATTTCTCAGCAAAGCAGTAACATGGACATGTTGTTGTGCTAATACTGACTAAGACTAAGCATAAAAATGGTATTTTATTTGTATGGCACTTTTTAATCATTCAAATAGACAGTGGTATGAATGTACCAGGCACATTAGATCTTTTAAACTGTGCACATTTACTAACCACTTTACTGGACCCACTGAATGGACCACCAAGCTGGTCTAATGTATAGATATGCATATAGACACCATCTCTTATCCTTGCCAATGTACGCTTTGTGCTATATCTTTTCATAAAGGTTGCTGTTGATAGTATTGGACTCAACCCAGCCGTAGCTGAAGGATCTGAGGTAAAAGTAGCAGAATTCTTTACTCAAGTAAAAGGTAATTTAATGGTTTGAATAAAGTCTGTGGTAAACAATGAACTAAATGCTTCAAAGTAAACAAACAAAAGAAAAAGATCACACATTTAATCGTACATTGATTTAATTTACTGCTGGCAAATGAATGCCTCTTTCACCAAGAATCCAAAAATATTTAGCTAAGGCTAACTAACATCAGGTTCAGCCCTAATCTCTTAAATCTTTCCTAGCATGATAATAACTCTGACAATATAGAGGCTGAAAGTTAATAGCTAGCCAGCATTTGAAAGATTATGAATTGGTTATGTCTGCTAACAGTGTTACTCCTTATGTTAGCTAGCATGATAAGAATTCTAAAGAGAATTAAAAAAAAACTAGATGAATATTATTAGCTAGTTAATATTATTAACTTTATTAACTTTTAATAAAGTTAATAAAGTTATGAATATTATTAGCTAGTTAATATTATTAACTTTATTAACTTTTAATATTATAATTACTAACATCAGATTTATCCCAAAAATCTGCATCATTAGCTAGCATAATAATAACTGTGTGAAAATAAGATAGCTGAATAGCTAGTTAGTTAGCTGTCCCAACACAAACTGCTGTGATACATATAAAGGGTGCATAGCATCAGATAGACAGATATTAAGTCTCACTACTACAAATCTGAAGTTTAGATTTATGTCTTATGTAATGAAAAGTAGTGGTGCTTCAAAGCTCAGTAAGTGGATTTTTTTTTTCTAAACAATTAGATGAAATAATAATTCAGTAACACAGTACAGCAACAGCTGTAATAGTAGTTAGTTACTTTACACTTCCAACAGTAGCTTATTAGTTGTTTAAAATCCTTAGCAAGAGTGCAGTGCCAGGATACACTCATACATAGCCACACACAAACACACACTCACACACACACACACACACACGCACCCAAATACCCCAGGAGTGATTGCATCACTATCTGTTTCCATTAATGGATGTGGTAGAGAGGAGCTAAGAAACTGTTCATTGCAATAGCGACTGTTGAAACTATACAGTGGTTGCATATCAGCAGAAGCTTTTCTACACTATCAGTGCCCAAGATATTAATATACAGTTAAATTTTGGGCATCTACATCAAATTATTTACTGCTAACCAATATTGTAAACTAAAGACTTTTTGACTTTTGGGGAGTCAAGTGGAACAGCACCCCTAATGGTCATATGATAAATACACAGAATGGATTGAAGAACATTTACATTTCCACAACACTTATCTAGAATGATTACAGAAGGGATTTAAAGTGTATTTTAATGAATACATATAAACATAGTTCACGAGCTCACTAGAACAGCAGTCTAAAAACTCTAAAGACAGCCAGTGAGTCAGCTGTTCAGACATCTACGTGAAGTTCATTCCTCCACCTATGTTCCAGAACAGAGAAGAGCTTATGCTGGGGATGATTTCTTTCTAGCCCAAACTACATTCATACAGCCTATCAACGACAATCATGTCAGGTGATTACACATAGTGTCACACCCCCTAGATCTCTTCCCATTTGGGCTGATATTTTTCTGCCTACTTTGCCACATCTGTAGCATTTCATCAGCAGTGAATGAGAAGATGCATGAGAAATACAGTCATGAGTGTAATGAATGTGAATGAGGTGTATTACTTATGCTATCATCCTTTAACTTTCTCCCTGGAGGTAGAAATTACACAAGAGGACAGATGACAAAGGATTTGGTTGGCATTAAATGGTTCTTTTCTGTTTGGTACTGTATTCAGAGGAAGCAGAATATGTACCCAGTAATGTATTACAGGCTTTAAACAAAACATCAATGCAGAAATCACAAAGGCAGGAATTATGATTGTAACCATATACTTTTTAAGTTTGTGTGTAATACTATTCTTATTTTCCCATCCTTATATAATTGCAATACTGAACCATAATAAATTCAATGACAAGCCATTGATGAATAATAAGGCTGTTATATATTTTTCCTCCTACTGTATCTTATTTCACCACCAGCCACGATGATACATATAATAAAATGGCCAATAGGTACAACTATGGTATTGTAGCAACCAAAAATTTTGCTTATGCAATAGCACAAGCCTTGTAAAAATACAAAAAATGTATTTTGGTATAGGTTCTTAGCCTAGACTACATATTTAATGAACAGAAAGGCTGCAACAGCCTGCACATTGTTCAAAACTGACTCTCATTAGCATCAGGCTGAAATGTGAGTGAGTGGGTTTTATATTCATGTAGTGCTCAAGCCTTTCAGAGTCCAGACATTCGTGACAATACCAGCACATCCTCTGCATACGAAAATATAATGTGATACCAGCAAATGGCCTTGTGGAAATACATATCAGCTACACAGCATCTGCAAGGCCAGATTTCCCAAAAGGGACAATATTATTGTTCTGATTCATCAGATTCAATACATTTTGCTCCATTAATACATCATTTTGTTATGATTATAATAATTGACTGTGTAATTAATTAAAGTTTACAAGGCTATAATTCATATCTGGATTTTCAGCTAGACCTCATGAGTTACAATGCAACTGACTGTTTGAAAGCTTTCTGATGGTGCTATTTATCTCATATTTCATGTTAGTTGACTATCCAATTTTCTGTAAAAGCTAAGGGTTACAGTAGAATTATTCTGATACAACACTGGGTGGCAATGTTGGAGAAGGAATAACATGTTATATATTCACATGAACTGTTGTGCTTGAAAGTCTCATTGAAATACAGGGATTGTGAAAATAATATCTAGTAAAATATCTACTAAAATATGCACATTGCTAAAATTGCCCAAATTTGTCCAAATCTGCCATTCTAAAACAAGTGGCATGCAAAACAAGGGCATGACAATCGCATCCTCTCTAAACATTCTAGGTGAAAAACCTGTTCACTCAAGTCACAGGTGAATAATCAAGCAATCAAAATGCTAAGTTGAAGATGTCGAGAAAGAGGGAATGTCACAAAGAAGCATTTTGTCATGTATAAAGTTGCACTACACATGCAAATTGAAGGGTGCTGAAAATAAAGCCTCTGTTTTGACTTAATTCAGTGCCCCTTCCTATGCCCATCTGTCCTTTTCATGCACTTGAATGGCAGTGACACAGACGCTTGTCTAAATGTCATGGCTCCTGGTAGTGACATTTTAGCGAATCTGTAACATGCTACCTGCAAACTTTTTCAATAGATACTCTTCCCATCAACCCCAAATACCTGCTTTAATGATAACACAGAAAGCCCCTGGATTGTTGACTGCGTACATGAACACTAATAATCTGATCGTTATCACATTTCAGCGGTTATCAGTTAATTCAAGTGGTCATGTCAAATACATACAGTACACATATCTTGAATCAGATTAAGGCTGTTATTGGATTCCAAGAAATCACAATAAACCACCTGGATTTCAGGCCATTAATCGGGTAGCTCAATGAAAGTGAAAGTGATGTGACATACGGCTAAGTATGGTGACCCATACTTAGAATTTGTTCTCTGCGTTTAACCCATCCAAAGTGCACACACACAGCAGTGAACACACACACCGTGAACACACACCCGGAGCAGTGGGCAGCCATTTATGCTGCGGTGCCCGGGGAGCAGTTGAGGGGTTCAGTGCCTTGCTCAAGGGCACCTCAGTCGTGGCCGGCCCAAGACTCGAACCCACAACCTTAGGGTTAGGAGTCAGACTCTCTAACCATTAGGCCACGACTTCCCCCCTCAGCAGATGTACAGATACCTAGCAAAGAAAAAAAAGTGTCTCTGTTATGCTATTGAGAATTTTCTTGAATGGGTTAAGCCAACCTGTCCCCTTAGAGGGATGGGTCAATACAAATCAATAGAAATGTATTCAGACTGATCAACTGGTTTTATTTCTATCTTGGTGGGAGTGGTCTCTTTCATAAGGCATAAGAGCTTACAGAATGCTTTGTGGAGGAGGAAATCATATGCTATGACCTTCACAGTCACTAGATCTCAAGCCACTTGAATACCTCTGGGAGAGTTGGAGTGGTGTGTTTGAAAGCACACTCTGCCACCATCATCAAAACACCAACTGACAGAATATCTATCGGAAGAACGCCATTCAAACCACCGCCTTGTGTGTGTGGAGTTTGCATGTTCTCCCCGTGCCTCGGGGGTTTCCTCCGGGTATTCCGGTTTCCTCCCCCGGTCCAAAGACATGCATGGTAGGTTGATTGGCATCTCTGGAAAATTGTCCGTAGTGTGTGAGTGAATGAGTGTGTGTGTGCCCTGCGATGGGTTGGCACTCCGTCCAGGGTGTATCCTGCCTTGATGCCCAATGACGCCTGAGATAGGCACAGGCTCCCCGTGACCCGATAAGTTCGGATAAGCGGTAGAAGATGAATGAATGAATGAATGTTAACATTTATGATAAAATTAAAGCTCCTTCATGCCGTGACACGAGGAGATGAGGAAACAAGTGCAGAATTATAACACAGGTAAAAGTCATAATTAGAATACAAGGCTAGCAAAACTTAGCACTAAAATGCATAATGAGACTTTACACAGAAACAAGGAATAGCAGGATTCTGCATAAACAAATGAATAAGAGAATAAACGCAGAACAGGTAGGAACAATCCAATGACTGGACAGGGATGAGGACAGGATTAGAACAAAAAAAACGAAATACGGCACTTGTTGCTATGCCGCAAAGAGGAAATCCTTTATTTTCAAGTGCATGGTTTCATTTTCTGAAAGCATAGCAGCTCAAGCATGGTCTTCACAGTCAGTAATTGGCCTATAACAAAAACGATACTACTATACAGTAGATTTGTCTGTGATTGTGCTAAAACAGTTAGACCTCTGAATGTTCTGTTGAAATGGGAATTTTCCACAAGGATAATTATAGGCCAATTATAGGCATAAAATCAGGTGGAAGTCATTGGTGGAAGGAAAGAACAAAAAAAAAAAAAAAATTTAAATTTGATTTTAGTGCATTGTAGACAAGTTAATCAGTCCAAGTTGCCATATATACTGAAGTCAAGTCAATCCAAGTCAAGTCAAGAAGCTTTTATTGTCATTTCAACCATATATAGCTGTTGCAGCAGACAGTGAAATGAGACATCGTTTCTCCAGGACCATGATGCTACAGTACATAAAACAAAGACAGAGGTAAGTACTTAGTAAGTTAGTCCTAGCCACATAATCTGTGCAACCTGGTGCAAACAGTGCAGGACAAAAGACAAAAAAAAAAAACGGTGCGGGACAAATGACAGTGCAAACAATTAATACAAGACATTACACAAAATACATTACACAAAAGACAATACACAAAAGCAGCACCGACCAGTGTACATACTGTACGTTCTACATAGCATGTGCAGAAGTATTGGAATAAACGCATTAGTATTATAGCAGCAGTTATATAAGCTATTGCAAAGTATTGTGCTAAACAGCAATGGACTGAAATGTGAGACAGCATGCGCAAAGAGCAAAAACTGTGTGCAAAATAGCATGCAAATCGTCTATGATGGTCCTGTAGACATAGATGCAAATTGGAAGAGTGTGTATTTGGTGAGTTTGGGTGCGACATCATATTCGGTTCAAGACGTTAAATCTCTTTTGTAACCTGTTAAGAAGTGAGAAAATCAACCTTGCCAACAATCTGGAGATTAAGAGCCATTAAATTGCCTGTTAGTGTAAAATATTAAAATTCTTTGTAGTTCTAAGCTCTTCCTGACAATAAACCATTAACTCCTAACAAGCTGTGCGTTAAAACCCTTCACAGATGTGAGTCATACCTTCTGTTTAATGCAATGCATCATTTTAATTACCTGAGATGAAATTATTTTTGTCCTCATCACTGTTGCTTTGTCCGATGTGTAAACCTTATGTAAAGAGCAACATGCTACTTGAATGCTTTTTCATTAGATATTCTTACTTAGGTGGTTATTTGTATGGTTATGAGTCATTATTTTAAAGTAACAGTATTTGATTAAGCCTTTTTTTTTTTTTTTTTGGATATTTGTCCCAATACATTCTCTTCACTACTTATGATGAATTTACCGTGAGAAATCTGATTACTGCAAAGAAAATGATCGATCGATTTAAATGCACGTAAGTAATATAATATTGATAATACTCTGGCTGTAGATAAATCAGAAAAAACATCAGAGGCCTTGATGTATATGAAATACATCCCACAGTCACTTTGCAATCAATGTAATAAACATACTGAAGAAGAAGGAAGTTGTTTTTTTCCACAAAAGTTCATCTAATGACTTGATACAAGATATCATATCGTTCATTTGGTATATTTGGATCTTTTATATTTTATATAAAAGATCCAAATATTTTATATTTTATATTTTATATATTATTACTTTTATCTAGTACAAAGTTATATACTGTATACAACTTGCAGTGAAAACCAAGACCACACATCCTTAGACTGTGTATATAAATAAACTCAATTTGAATTAAATTAACTAATTTACTATGTTATCTACCCAGTAATATAAATCATCTTGCAACAGTCACAAATTTCTCCTTTCAGCATGTGGCACGATTCCAGGCATAAAGAGCATTGCATTCATTTTCTGTTTGTTCAAGGCTTGCAGTGTTGTTTTGACATGTGCCTTTATTTTGATTCATCTTCTTGTTCCCACCCCAACCTGTCAATGACGTATTTTCCCGATTGTCTTCCCCCGTTCTCTGTTTAGTTTAATTAATTAGTTTGTCTATTTATAATATGTTGTGTCTTTGTCTTACTGCAAAGTCTCATTGTGCATTTGTGTACATCACATTGTGCAGTTTTTCTGTTATGGAGAAACCTTGTTTGATGCCTGATCTTAGATCAATTTATATCTTGTTGTGTCTTTGTCAAGTTACAAAGTTTTATTGGGTGTTTATTCTTGTAGTTAAGTTCGGAACCTCTGTCCAATTTTCTATCATTTTTGATAATGGATATACTTTGTCTGGTGCCACGACTATTGGTTTAGTCACAGAAAACAACCTGGAAAAAGATTCAGTCTACTGATTTGTACACAACACCTCCTACTTGAGGCAGATCCAGAGAACGTTCACACATGGCATAAAAATATTTCTGCATTGTAATGTGGTAGTGTATAATTATTTCATAATTAATGTAATTAAACATCATTTAACTCTATTGGCATTGTGATGAGTCCCTTTTAATTTAGCTTAATGGAAGAAAGGTGATCTGAACTGGATCCAGTTCCTCCCCTCCACTGGGTCTCGTCATTAACTGGCAACAATTGAGAGATTAACATGAATGCTTATGAATGCTTATTTGCTGCTGAATGTAAATAATCCCAGCTAATGTCAGGTAATTATTTAAGCTGCAGATGAAATGACTTGGCACCTCGCAGCAGTGATGGCTTAGAGGTACGAATGCCAGTAAATAACCGCATAAGCCATTGAATGGTGGAATGCTCACGGTAGTGCGAGTAGCAAGCAAAAAGAAAAGATGGTATTTTTACGTACGGTTATAGAAGCAACCATAGCAACTAGAGCCACTGTGAGAATGCAAAAGCTACTCAAAAGATACAAAAAAGCTGGAGGAAGCCATAAAAGCAAAATGTATGAATGAATGATATAATAGATTACTCTAATGACATTCAGAAAAACAAATGCAAAAAAAAAAAAAAATTGACTCATCACCTTTTATCCTAGGATAAAATATTTGCTTTGTGATGGGATCGGCCTCTTCTCAGATGACTCTGCTCCAACCGCAAGGCAAAAGGGCTCATTAAATGGTTTGAGGAGAATGAAATAATGTAAATCATATGCCCATGCCTTTACAGACAACAGCTCTCAACCAATTGAACAACTTTAAGAGATTCTGAAGAGACATTTTAGACAATTTTCAGATTGCTGGTTTGATGAGGAAAATATACAGCACACATTGCAGCTAACAACCTTAATAAATCATCTCCATCTCATTGGTGATCACTTTCTTTTATAACTGTGCACTTTGTCTTGTTTTATTCCTTACTTATTATTTGGCATGGGGGGCACAGGCTTAAATAAACTGCCATCTCTAATATTGTCCATAGTGTGTCAGTGTGTATGCGACTTTTTCCACATCCAGGCATCCTGAGTCCTGTGAGATCGGCTCCTGTGACGACGTGTAGGATAAGCAGTACAGAAAATGGATAAATGGATGGATATATATATTATCTGACCCAATGTATGCCATGAATGGATAAACATAGTGTCAGATGCTTATTAGGATAGTCTGTCATCTTCAAGAGTCATTAGTGCTGATTAATATACTGTACTGAATGAATGCACAGTGGAAGTACTCAGGTTTTTTTAATTGGGTGAACATGATTCTACAGGGATGTTCGTCCCATATCGCATGAGCAGACAGATTTAAGACTCAAACGGTATCCTTGGTCTTCCATATTGCCAGATCTACTAATTAAAACTGTACAACTGGTTATGTAAAACATAAAGTGAAATAGACATCAACCTCCATCATTTAAGCAACTGGGGACATTTTTTTCTTGAATAATGGCTTAATAACCTGCCACAAGATGGTCCAGGGCTTCTTTATCTTAACTCCATCATGAATGGAGGCTGTTAACAAGAAAAACATCAGATCTGCCAGACTAACTATTATGTACCTGAAATTATGTTGCATTGATTGGTCACAAATACAGAATTTAAGATCACATACGTAATAATCATTCATGGCTCAGTTTTGTAAATTCTGTTTTGCTATCCTAATATTTAGAGGAAGAAGTTCAGAGGAAGAATGGCACACAAGGCATCTATTATTAATAAACAACTTTATTAGACAACACACAGAACTTATTGTTACAAGAACCAATAAAAAGATAATAACACACTCCTAGCCACGATGATGGCTTGCACTCACAAACATTATTAAAGCAGCTCCCTGAGAACATTACTCATAATTCCTCACTAGCAAAGCTTCTGAAATTAGAGACGACAGAGTCTTAACAATACAATTTATCTTTGTAATTTAAGTTTGACTAATGCGATCCTGAAATTGCAGCAGCTTGAGACACTGTGCACAAATCTTAAACAGAAATACATTTGCAGAGACATATTTCTGGTTTTATAAAGGAAACCGTTAAAGGAAACCTCCACCCTAAAACACATTAAACATGTTCATTAGTGATTCTGGTGATAATTGCATTTTCATCAGCGAACATTTGAAGACTTATACAGGAAGGAAAGAATTAGTGTTGGGTTTTTGGTGATCTCTGAAATTGCGCTGTCTTATTAGTTCCTCAGGAGCTCTTAGTTGCTTAATTCCACTAAAGTAAAAACGGTTGTAGAAAGGACATTATTTACATTTACATTATTTCCTGTTCAGTGTCACCCAAATGAGGATGAGGTTCTCTTCTGAGTCTGGTTCCTTTCAAGGTTTCTTACTCATATCATCTCAGGGAGTTTTTCCTTGTCACCGTCGCCATTGGCTTGCTCGTTAGAGATAGATCTTAGAGATATACTCACTCACTCATTTTCTACCGCTTATCCGAACTACCTCGGGTCACGGGGAGCCTGTGCCTATCTCAGGCGTCATCGGGCATCAAGGCAGGATACACCCTGGACGGAGTGCCAACCCATCACAGGGCACACACACACACTCTCATTCACTCATGCAATCACACACTACGGACAATTTTCCAGAGATGCCAATCAACCTACCATGCATGTCTTTGGACCGGGGGAGGAAACCGGAGTACCCGGAGGAAACCCCCGAGGCACAGGGAGAACATGCAAACTCCACACACACAAGGCGGAGGCGGGAATCGAACCCCCAACCCTGGAGGTGTGAGGCGAACGTGCTAACCACTAAGCCACCGTGCCCCCCATCTTAGAGATATATAGTAACTTAATTAAAAAAAATTTTATTCTATTTCTATACTTATGTAAAGCTTCTTTGAGATAACTTGAATTGTTAAAAGCTTCATACAAATAAATTGAATTGAAGATTGAAGAATTGAAGAATTTTCATCATTCACATGGAAAGCTTGCAGTCACTGTAATGTCCTAGCGAGTGGCAACAGCAGTATTTATTTGGAGAAGAAAAACATAATCTCTGCGATAACAAAGTGATAACAGTCAAAAGTCATGAAGGAAATACT
Organism: Tachysurus vachellii; assembly: GCF_030014155.1. Classification (NCBI taxonomy): domain Eukaryota; kingdom Metazoa; phylum Chordata; class Actinopteri; order Siluriformes; family Bagridae; genus Tachysurus; species Tachysurus vachellii. Next base: position 8,131,688 of record NC_083469.1, read on the forward strand.
GTAGACAGAAAAGCATGGAGAGGAAAAAAGAGAAACAGATTACCAGTAATAGCAATTAGCAACGGGTAAATAATCTGACAAGGGAAAGGCAAAAAGCGTCATAAATCCAGAAATACACAGAGCAATAGTCATACACAAAAAGGCAAAAACAGGGAAAAACATGCTCGGTATGCAACATATGTATATATATATATATTTATATATATATATATATATATATATATATATATATATATATATATAGATATATAGATAGATAGATAGATAGATAGAGAGAGAGAGAGAGAGAGAGAGAGAGAGAGAGAGAGAGATAGATAGATAGATAGATAGATAGATAGATAGATATTGACACCATTGGATATCTATCCACAAAATATTTACTAAAATAAATATTTACTTTTTCCTTATAAAAATAGAACTACAGAGAATTGCAGAGACACTCATCAGTACCTTCATCTTCAGCTCCTGGAGAGTCTTTTCTGGCATTGTCTTCATTTCTTCCCAAAAGTATAAGTTGCAGTGCTTCCGTAGTGGTTTTGTGATCTGTCATGTACTAAATAAAGCAAAGTTTGGTTCTACAAAAGAAGTGATTTTCTGTGCACTTACATGGAATTGTTATTTTGATTGTTTGGATTTTGCTGTTCTCAAATTCGTGTATTTGCATAATATTTCCCTTTGAATAGATAGGGGAAGGTGGAGCAGACCTCTCAAATCTGCCATTTTAGGAAAAAAATCTACTTTTTTGTATTTTTCCATAATCCAAGACAAGACAACACATTTCTCAACACATGCCTGCGGCTGGTAACACAAGCATTTTCTAAAATACAGAGACTTAAAAGAAGCTTCCGTCATAAGATAATACACAGGGTAGATTTTGTAGTACTGTTAGTATTAGCAGTAAGAGTGGAGACAGGAAATGGACTCAAAGTTCCATAATGCAATGCAGATATATGACACAATTTGCCAAGTTGGTAACTTTTTATGATAGAGTACAAGTCTGATCTGTTACGTAGCTAGATAGGCTAAATGTCTAAAGGACTGCTGCATCGCTCAATGCTCTCTACCAATTGTCATTATGGGTATGTCAATGAAATTAGATTAAACTAAAAAAAAAAAAAAACTTCCCTTTTAAAAGAAAATCTTGAAGACCTAAAGATAGAGACATGATAATTAATTCAGATCAATATTCAAGTACTTCCTGGTGAATGCTTTATTAAAGGTGGGGTCTCCGTTGTTTGAAAGCCAACGTTGACATTTGAAATCACCAAAACAAACACGCCACTAACCCAAATGGGTCCCACCCCTGTTTTGATAGCTCCGCCCCACACATACACCAGACAAGTATAACCCAAGTATAACCCAGACAAGTATTATGGTGGAACCTGTTGGGGCAGCTGGCCGAGGGGATATTTTTATCAATAAATGACCTCAATGAGTAATACTATGCTAATACAAATGTGTTTTTGTAATACTTTGTGTTGTACCATGAAAGGTTTATCTCCGTTTCAAGCGGAAGACATTCAGTTCTCTCCAGCCCTGGAACGCTGATCCTATATTAACACGGGTCCTTATCGTAAGCTTATTCTTCGCTTTCTTTCTTTGTTTTTATCCTCCATGTCAATGTTAAAACCGCTTTCTGCTAATGTCACACATGCGCACTGAACACTCTCTCCGCCCATATTGACAAAACACGCCCTTTTCTGCTCATTGGCTACACGGTAGTTTTGTTTTTGTTTTGTTTGCCGGCCCAGAACAGTTTTCTGAAGCATTTCTCAAACAATGGAGACCCCACCTTTAAGTCTAGTTGTAATGGAACATAAATAATCAGACTGACAAAACCAGTAATGGAGACTGTATTTAGGTAAATGTGTACTCGGAAATAAATAAAATACTATGTTGACTTTAGCAAGTTTCCAAAAAGCAACAGCATTCGAACAAGCTCTTCTGACCATTTTCAAAATCAAGGTGCATAGGTGATTTTTTCTGTTTACTATGATGATGTAGTGTTTCTACATGTCAGGCTGGTAAAAGTAGTTAGAAGAAAACACTATTATCAGAGAAATAATGGGAAGTTCAGTCACTGCACAGGCTCTGCGCTTCCTTTCAGTTCTCTATGTTTGGCATCTATTGTAGAGTGATTTGGGCATCCATGCAAACAGAGCACCAGATGCATACAAATGATCTAATATTATTTTCACAGGCATATCACCGTGTTTGTTCAGCATCAAGTGCCCAGTGAATACAAAGGAACTATGTAAACAGACTGACATTGTACAATAGCATTGTTCACTAGCTCCAGAAATTAATAATTTACGGAAAACACAACACACCGAGGTAAGGTTTAATAAATTTAATTCTTGATGATTGACACTTCATGTGTTTCTGAGATAGCAAACTGACATGAAATCAACATTTAATACTTCACATGAAATATTTCAGTGTGAAGTTTAACCTACAACTTTTAAATGCATGATTAATGGTCTTTCATATAATCTGGCATTATATCAGCAAAAACCCAACCTGGAGAAAAAAAATGTCAAAGTACTGTATTGAAAAATAAAAGATTTAAATCCCTTATGAGCAAGATAGGTGCGACAGTAATAAGGAAAAACTTCCTGAGATGATTAGAAGAAGAAACCTTGAGAGGATCCAGATTCACAGATACAAATGATATATGATACAAATGTATAGTATAAAATGAATCGATATGAAGTGAAGTGTCTTCAAAGATTATTCTGTATAAAGAGTCCTGGGATGAATCCAGGACGGTCTTTATGATTACAGCAGCAGCTCTTTGGTACAGATCTCTAGTGTCCAATTGAGATTATCCACTGAAGCAAGAATGAGACTTACAGGATACGTTACATGAAGTGGTTGATGAATCCACAAACATTTTTTTCTCTCTTAGAACATATTAGAATTTATCTTTTTATTTGATGATGCAAGAAGTTTCACAAAGGAACAAAGTTGAATCACTGTTTGCGAATTGATTCAACGGTAATACCGCAACGTTGTTTAATATTGCAACGTCTTACTTTTCATACCTTAATAGGTGAATTAAGGTCTTGTATCAACATTGAATTTTTAAACTCGATCAATGTTCAAATTGCAACTTTGGTTCAACGTCTTACGTCGTTTCTTTCGTAACGTATGTTACAAGGCTAATTTTAAATTATGGTATTTAACTTACAGATGATGTCATTAAGGGGTTCTAATCATATCACTTTTCTTTGAGATCAAAACACAAGAAAGCTTGTGTTACTTTTTTGATTGTAAAATGTGTTCTTCTTTTTACAATCATTTAGTTGATTCAGTGTTATTCAATGTTTCACTGTTGAAGGAACAACCGAGATTCTTTCAACCACATTCCAGGAGGGAAGGTCAGACGTGTGCCGGCTGGGCAGCTGCTAATTAATTTACAGCATGATACTTAGTCATGGCTGCCGAAAAAAAAAAAAAATCTGCAAAGGTAACCGTGAGAAGAAGCAGTTTCAGAAGAGCTGAAAGCCACAAAGCATAAAAAAAGTTAATAATTATTGAAAAAGTTCTTTAACTGAAGTGAATTTGCAAGCAAATATTAAAAATGACTCTTGAATTCATGATTATGTAGTTTGTAAAAAAAATTTATTTAAAATTGATTTTTTTCCACAAATAAAAAGTGTTGTAATTTTTACACTGTACAATTTGGATATAAATACCCTTAAAAAACACTCCTACATTCATGTACTACATTAAATTATGACTGCTTGCCACCACCAGTCAGAACTGCTTCTACATTTGCTGAATTTAAATCCATGTTAAAAACACACCTCTTTTCCTGTGCTTTTAATTGTTGGTAATTTGTACATGTTCCTTTATATTTATGTTCTTTCTTTTTTCCTTTTCTTTTATCTCTGTGTACAGCACTTTGGCCAGCTCAGGCGGATTTTAAATTTAAATATGTTATAAATAAAATTGAATTGAATTGAATTGAATTATATTAAACACATGCAGAGCTACAAATTCGGCATTATTGTAAAAATCATTTATCTTAGATTTGATTAGTCACAATGAACTAGAATTTCATTGCTGTCGTTGTTCTTTCTGCTGCTCTCTGTTCAGGGTCGCCACAACGGATAATCCGGTCTGCATATTTGATTTGGCGCAGGCTTTCTGCAGGATGCCCTTCCTGAATTAACCCTTGCATTAGGGACATTGCTAGGGTTGGAAAAGATGAAGGGCTTAGCCCCATGAGATTATGATTTACCAATAGTTGCATTATTAATACCTTACCAACTCTTCCAATGAATGAATGAATACATTTATGACGGTTGTCCAATGGCTGTATACTGACAACAGAGCCACCTGCTAACAAGAAGATGTACTGTTCTGTTTAACAGCATGACATGTAAATATTAAAACTGCATATATCAGAATGATCATGTAAAATAAGCGCTAAAGGACAGAAGGGTTTCTTGTACTGGAAGGTTTTGTACTTTATTTTTGGTGTAAAATGTTTTCAGTCCTAAAAAGACCAGGAGCTTTTTACAGTACATGAGGGGCTTAAGCCCCCAAAACCTTTCCCTTGCAACGCCACTGCCTCCAATTTTATCCGGAGCGTTAACTGTACCACAATACACCAGAATAAAAATGTAAAAATTCATAAAATCAATTTAGAATAATTATCTGCATTACATTCACATGAAAATATTTATCTATTACAGCAACATTTATAAGGAAAGTGTTAATTAAACATCAAATTTGCTGTCATTAGCCACAAATCTGTTTCACAGCTTTCTACCACTGACACCTAAAATCCTAACAAAATGAATCAATCACGATTAGTGAACATGAGCATTACATCAGATCCAATATGACAGGTTATTTACCAAAGAAAAGCCTTAAAATTTACAGGATTGATTTTGAAACACCCCCAAGCACACCCATGAAAGCTGTGTGAAAGATATTTGTGGAGGAAGGAAGCAGTGATGTCTGTAATGAAACTGCTGCCCAGTGACCTGGCTTGAACCCAGTTGAACGTCTGTGGTACAAGTTGAATTGAAAGTTTTAAGAGAGGTCTACAACTCACATGAAACTTCCATGAAGACACAGTGAAACCCATCTCAGAGAACTGAAAGAAATCAGTGAAAATACATAATTTATCTAACAAACAAACACCTGCTTAAAAATTTGAAATGCCTTTATTTCAAACATTTGAATTTTACATTTCAAAATGTGAATGCAAAGTTTGTGACAAACTCTTAGGTCAGCGGTGTCCAATCTTATCCACAAAGGGCCGGTGTGGGTGCAGGTTTTTATTCCAACCAAGCAGAAGCCACACCAGAGTTTACTAAAAGCCAAGAACAACTGATTAAACAGGTGGAATCAGGTGTGGCTTCTGCTTGGTTGGAATGAAAACCTGCATCCACACCAGCCCTTTGTGGATAAGATTGGACACCTCTGTCTTAGGTGTTCTTAGGTTTGCAAGAGTGTGTATGGTACAGAGTGAATTCATATCTCATGGGCTAAATGTATCACAGTATTCTTAGGGAAAGGTTCTGGATCCATCACAACCATGATCAAATAGATATAATCTTTCTTGCTTTATAAATCTTACCTAAAAACATAAATTTTTTGATAATTTCATCCCTTTCATCCAAAAATTGTCAGATTTCTTTAGATTTTGTCTAAATTCATTAGAAAATGAGGCCAGGTTAAAAAAAAGACATAAAGTGTATTATTATTATTATTATTATTATTATTATTATTATTATTATTATCATTATTATTGTTATTATTATTATTATTTAAACTTTTACTATTATTCTTGATATTATAATATATATATATATATATATATATATATATATATATATATATATATATATATATATATATATATATTTATTTATTTTTTTTCATTTGTTTATATAGACGGGTCCTGTGTATATTTCACCGGCAAACACCTGTATTTGATTTAAAATAAATAAATCCACTGATACATAACATTTCTATGCAGTTTCTCTAGTAAATGCATCTACACAACAGCATCCACCCTGCCAGTCATCTCACCTTAGCAGTGCAGTGTGAAATACAAGGTGTCTTGTAGTCATTCATTTTATTGCCAGGTCCAGCATTTTCATGTGAAAATTTCATTATGAAGAGAGTGTTAATGGTCTGGAGCCAGCATTTCTTTGTACTTTTCCTCTACAAATTCAATACAAATTGTATGTATAATTGGAGAATGGAAAACAGAGAGACATGAAATGTTTGCTGTTCAGGAATAAACAGTTCCAAAACAATATATATTAATGATCAGAAAAGATTTTAAGACACTTTAGGATAAATAATTTTACTTAGAATTAAGTTCATGTTCAATAATATTTCATTTCAGAATGTTTAGAAGCACAGCTCAGACAACTCCAGATGTTTCTGCATGGGTGGTTAATACAACATCTATGCAGTTGTACATCTTTTGTTATGTACTTTATAATACAGTATTTACACTGGGCAGAGCTATCTTGTGTACTTTGTGTATTTTGTTTTGTCCTGTTGTGTTTTGTATTATTATTTGTCTCAAACTGTTGCACTAGGTTGCATACGTTGCACTTTATATTGCTAGGACTTAAGTCCTTAGCTCTGGGTTGTTTTAAATAGCTTTATGTCATTTTATATAGCACCATGGTCCTGGAGAAACATTCTTTGATTTTACTGTGTAGTGCATCAGCTGTATATTGTTGAAATGACAATAAAAGCTTCTTGACTTGACTTGACTAATGTAATCAGTGATAGAGGCTTCAACTCTGGATGTGGGTTTCTGCCAAATGGCAGAAATGTAAAGATAAATGTAAAAGAACGGTGATTTAAAAAAAACAAAAAAAAAACAATGTAATTTGGTGGACAGGCATGCAGGTATGTTTTCTATAACTATTAATGTTATTAATAGAGCAAGATGGTAGATAGATTCTGCCTAAAATTAATAATTGACAAATCAGCTCATCTCCCTGAAATGGATACCAGTCTCTGTCACTGTGCTGGTAAGTTCATCAGTCTAATTTATAGCTGATGGTAAACGCCCTTGATAAATCAAACAGAGGATGTTGACTTGAAAAACGCCCTGTAATATAAAACAAATTTTCCCGACCTCTGATTGATGTTTTGACACCATAGGGGCATTTCAAGGACTTTATCCACAATGACTCTATTTTCCTCACTGGGTTTATTGTAATTAATCAGTTATAAGTAAAATGGGCACACTGTATTACTCTGTCTTATTATCTTTTCGATCAGGATTGAGGCATCTGTTTGTGCTATTCGTTACGTTTGAGCGATCCCGCATGCTCATGCAAATACATTACGTTAGATTTATAGATAATACGTGTAATCTGTTACAATTTTAGAACAGCAGAAGGAGTTTATTATTCTGGCAACAAGATGCAACACTGATTGAAGTGTGGCCACATTTTAGAAGTAACTGTTTTATTTTTTCATTTTTAAAACCTAATGTTATATTACAACACTTTTATCAATAAGTCAAAAGAAAATGATTTAAAACTATTTTGCAAATTTGTTTACAAACCTATATCTTGATATGAAACCAGTATGTGGAATTCACAATTTCTTGATTTATAAAAAGTACATTTTTATAGTACAGATTATTATGTCAGTATATAACATTATAAGTTAATTCTAATTACTCTGAAATCGTATTTGTGAGCTCATGTGCAAAGGAAGACATGCAGTATTTTAAGCAGTTATATACAGATTTTTGTTTTTAGTTTTGTGGTGTGATTTTCTGATAATCTCTCTGATACATATGATTTATTAACAAATATGACATATAAAGTGTATATATATGTATATATATATATATATATATATTCTGGGGTCACGGTGGCTTGGTGGTTAGCACATTTGCCTCACACCTCCAGGGTTGGGGGTTCGATTCCCGCCTCCGCCTTGTGTGTGTGGAGTTTGCATGTTCTCCCCGTGCCTCGGGGGTTTCCTCCGGGTACTCCGGTTTCCTCCCCCGGTCCAAAGACATGCATGGTAGGTGTGTGTGTGCCCTGCGATGGGTTGGCACTCTGTCCAGGGTGTATCCTGCCTTGATGCCCGATGACGCCTGAAATAGGCACAGGCTCCTCGTGACCCGAGGTAGTTCGGATAAGCGGTAGAAAATGAATGAATGAATGAATGAATGAATGAATATATATATATTCTATCTTTCTGTACTTTTCTATTGCAATCTTAATGTTCAGTAAAATTGCTTTGAAGTGTATAGTGGTCTATTCAAATAAATAAGTAAGGCAGTGTGTATAATGCCTTATGACTGCATTATTTCATGATATAAAGATGTTGATAGTAGGGTATAGATGCAACCTTGTACGTTTTTTCCCTTGTCATGAAACCTAAGGAAAATGGGTTGAAAGTCTTTCCTCAAATTAATTTTTTTAAATGTCTAGTCCTTTATGCTGCTTTCGGTCCAACAGTATATCTGCGTGATGACTTGAGGGGTCTGGTAGTATGCACAGGTCTCAGAAAAGTCCAACATGGTCCACAGAGCTTGTTTTTTTTCTCACTTTTGACTGGCCTTGTGTGTAATGAATGTTCCAGACTGGCACCCCTGCTGTGGAAAAGCAGCAATTTTAAAATAGCCCACATTCCTGTTCCACAAGTTTCACTATGAGCAGCTTTCATCTTTATGAGTGACTTTTTGCTGGGAGTCATTTCCATTCCCAATTTGACTTTTTTCTGCTGATTTATTGTGCGTTTACAACGGAGATGGATCATTGTGTGTGCACGTGTATATATGTGTGTGTATATGTCTGTGTGTGTGTGAAAATATCAGTTCAAAGCTGTGTAAACACAATAAACTTAATAGCTACTTAAAGACTCATAAACTGAGCTGAGTTTATTTCAGAATAAAGTATTAAAAATGCATGACCTAGGAAAATCTAAATGTTATGTAATGTTTTCTCCATTAATACTTTTGTAATTATATTTCTAGGCATCTCAATAAAATCGGAATCTCCAGGTCTATTTTTATAAAAGAAATATTTCAGGAAAAAAAAGATAATATCTTAGTATTCCACGGAAGCTAGTTTCGGAACCGCACTAGTAACAAAACATTAAATATAAACTAACAAAGCGTTAAAATAAAAACTGATAAAAATAATCAACCATACATGTTAAAAATCATGTTTTATTATATCTTTTTATGGCCTAACTGATTATTACCTCTTGATAATAGTAATTAGAAAAATAAGCCTTTATTATTGTCACATTACATTTCTTCTCATATCCCAACTTTGAAGGTTACGGTCAAGCCGCGAGAGCCATGTACAGTAACAACGCTCCTGGAGCAGAGCAGGTTAAGGGCCTTGCTCATGGGCCTAACAGTGGCAGCTTGCGGTTCTGGGGCTTGAACCACAATCAAGAACCCAGACAAAGTAAAAAGTCCTCTATCTTAAAGACTTTCCCATGTTTGAAAATTTCAAATAAGAATGATGTAAGAGCTCAGTACAATCAACTTTTACACGTTTTTTTATAGGCCACACACGTCTTTGCATATAAATTAGAAAAAAATAACACAGTTAATGATAATATTTTAATGAGTACATTAATATAATCTTTTAATTTTTCTTGCCATTAGATTAAAGAATTCAACAGTGGTATAATTCCAAATATTCTATTAATGACATATATTCCATTTTATTATTTCTATTGGGCTATCTTTCTTTCTTTTCCTTTTTTTTTTTTTTTTGGTATATCATTGAATTCTAATTACAATAGAAGTCCTCTAATGTTTGATTGCACAAGTTTTAATTTGAAAGGCAACACAGCTCCTCCTCATGGGCTGAGAGGACCAGCCATGCAAAACTAATTAGTCTTTCACATGACTGCTGATTTGACCTAATTGAATTTAATTAGTTAGATGGCTAATGTACACCCAATCCATCATACATTCTAGGTTTACTGAAGCCACACATTTCTCAGAAGAATATTTGTGTTTCACTTTTGTGTGTGTGACACCGGAAACTATACATCATTAATACAGGTACAGAAGAGAAAAAGACAAACAATAACAGTGAGTGTGCATTTTAACCAAGCTAACCTCTACAGTTATACTATTGGAATAATATTTATTTGTAGGGAAATGTTTTCCTTGGGGTTGTAAGTTTGATTCCTACCTCTGCCTTGTGTGTGTATAATGTTTGCAGGATCTCCCTGTGCTCTGGGTGCTCTGGATTTCGCCCCCAGTCCAAAGATACTGTATGTGTTGTACTGTAGGCTGAATGGCATCTCCGAAGTGTCTGTAGTATGTGAATGGGTGTGTATAGGTGTGTGTGATGGCTTGGTACCCCATCCAAGGTGTCCGCTGTCTTGTGCCTTGAGTCTGCTAAAGTAGTCTTGAGGTTTCCTATGACCCTGAGTAGGATAAGTTGTACAAAAAATGGATAAATGGATGCATATGTGTAATATACAGTACAGTATATAGCAATTTTACCTTTCTTTAAACATATCGAGCAAAAGTCTAATTTAATACAGTCAGACTTGCAAGTCACTTTGTAACTCAGTACTGTATCATACATACTGTTTATTTAAAATGCGGATAGTTCTTAACCTGTTTATTCTTTAAAATACTGAGATTTATTTTATTTAGAAAGTAGTCATTTTATTATATTGCATTAATACCAGACTTGGCTGATTGTAGAAATGAATTGTGGCTTATTTATTTAATGAGCTTAATAATTCGTCATGAAAATGAAATATGTCTAACGATCAGGAAACACTGCCTGAAGAGTGGATCGAACTCGGATCACCGCTGTACTTTCAATCACCCACGATCACCCACATAAAGAAAATCAGACCCAAATGCAAGCTCAAATACAACATAGCTTTAATTCATTGTCTTTATTGTCCTTTGCAGATTAAATTTCAATACCTCACCCAATTGCTGCTCTAACAGATGTGTACTGTATATATATTTGCATTAAACCAGTGTTTGGCCCTGAACAGGTAGCTGCCAAAGGATGACAACAACAACAACAACAACAACAACAATAAAAAATCTTATTCAAATAGCATATTTCTAGAGGTTAGCTTGGTTATAATAAGTTAGTGTAGAATATTTGATATGTTTTCAGATGCATTTTTTTTAATGAGACCACACTGGTACTGTAAGGATGCTTAGTGGGAAAATATTGGAAATAAGAATCCTATAAAAAGCTCAAGGATATAATTCTTAAGTGCCTCTTTAGTTTTTATGTTCAAATCTACAGCATCAAGGGAATAAATTGGTTTTGGAAGTGCAGCGTATCTTTAGGGTATCCATCTGAGATCCTGTTTTAGGCTGAATCAGGCAAGTCCAGAGGGTGAGACAAGGCAATAGAAGTGTGTCAGGATTAAGCACCGGCATCACACCAGGCAGCTCAGCAGCTCTTATCCTGCTCTTATCCTAATCTAAATTCTGAATCAGGATTATGAGTATAAATCTGTTTCATATCCATTTAAATCCATAATGCAACGAGGACAAAGCTACCAGCATCGGAGAAGTGAAAATAGTGTACCATTTGTTTCAAACTTTCTTCATTGTCTTGAATTTCAGCGTTTACTCTGCACATGTAATACATTCTGAGGCAAATGAACACAGAGCCAACAACTTTTCATTTTTTCAAATGATGGTTTCTATTATTACAATTTCTAACATGCCCTTTCCACTTGTCCTTGACATTTCCCCATTGTGGGAAACCCTGAAACACCGTCGTTACAGAAGTTACATTACTCTATTAGCTCGGGTTTGTTAGATGATGCCTTGGAGGAGAAAGGGAACAAGTCCAGATAGAAGGAGACTTCATAAATCATAGCAATTTGATGCTACTTCTGTTCAGGTTCCAAAAAAAAATCCAACACGGCGGTGTTAAAAATTTCTCTCTCAGCGCATTCATTCTGACATGACAAGTGCTGGGATTGTGTTTTGTTTTATTCTTTTTCCATGAGCTTTTCAGTCTTGTCTCTGCTCCGTGTCTAATCAATGGTTCCCAATTGTGTCCCGATTACTTTAAAGGTGTTTTGTATTTCTACTCTGGATAGGCTTGTCCTTACATTCTTACATTCCATTACATCTTGTGTCTAAAAATACAAGTATAGTGTACGACCAAACTAAAAAAAAATTGCATTTGTCTTGTCCTTAGACTAGGTTATTCTTTAGCTCTGCACATACAGTAGATTCAAACAGTGGAAATGTTGGCGCTGCGGGCTGTAGCGGCTTTCAGTGGTCAATTGTATTATGTGCATAAGCAGTAGCTTCACTGGTATTTGAGCCAAACCAGGTGAGGAAGTTCTACTTAAAGTGTCATATTTACTGAAATCTGCATTGGGAAATCTCCTATTCACCTAGAAATCTCCTTTCAAGCCCAAGGGCTGCACAGAGGAATCTCCAGGCTCTACAGAGGATGTTGCTCTCTTTTCTTTCTTCACAAAGGATCTTGATGCACCTCTTGGTTTCACAGAGAATGGTGCTTCCCCCTGCTATGCAGAGGCGGGAGAGAAATCAGAGAGGGGGCAGATTCTACTCCATAATCTAGTTTAATGCTCTGCTTCCTTTCTCCGTGCATAATGGCACACTGCCTTCTGACTTTGCAAGGATTGTAAATATTGCATCATTTTTACACCTTCATTTTAGATGTCATTCTTCATAGCGGAGGTCTTACAAGACGAGCTCCATTTCACCACACACCTTGTGGATGCTTTGCCTAGGGGTCCCGGACTCCCTTTAGGACCTTGTCACACTTTAGGAGCCTCTGGAGCTTTGGAGATGGGTTATGTCACCAAGTCATCTTAGGAATGAACCTCTTGTTCCTAACATAGTTTCTTGTTTCGGTTTTCTGCTTCATTTCGGCTTTCATTACTCACGGAAATAGAATCTTCATCGCATGGATCCACACCCACATGCTCAGTCCTGTACATTACAGCTGGTCAAATCTGTACGAGTGTAAAATAATCAAATGCATGAATACATAAGAGCATAGACTTCATGTAATCTTTGCACTCTATGTAGCAAACTACTCTTTATTTGTGATGAATTTGTGAATCACTTCATACCTGTTTATTTTTAGAGCGTAAATTCAAAATTGTGTGTTATTATTATTATTATTATTATTATTATTATTATTATTATTATTATTATTATTATTACAACAATAACAACAACAATAACAACCATAACTGATGTTATTAATAATAATATTATTATATTAATTAATTTAATATTCATATTAATATTCATGTTTATTAAATCTGTTATCGGATATTTCAAAAGGCTGAAATTTCAGCCAGGTATATGACATCTATTAATAATTTATCATTTATGAGGGTAGCAAAACGTAGCAGTATATAGTTTCAATTCAAGTCAGGTGCAGTACAATTGGCTGGAAAGAAGGATGGAAATATTATGTCAACTCCTGTTATGTCTTAAAAACTCCACACAGAAATGTTTGGTATATGTGGTATACAGATTAATGCCTGTATCCAGTATGAAATTGGAGTGAGCTTTTCAATTCATTTGCAGGAATTAAACAACGTCAAAGCTTTGAGATTTGGCTCTACTCATGGAAAAATGATGAATTTAAAATGTGATTTATTTATTTATTATTTTTTTATATCCCATTTTCAGATGGCTTTCACGTCCTTCTCCATCCTTGTCCCTCCACAACCACATTACTTATTCCAATGTAGTTTCTGATTGAGAAATGGAAAAAAAAAATGTTTGATTGAGAATTCCAATTAGAGAAACATGAGAATCTCAGAGGTGTCCTAACACTAGACTTCTCTCTGTGTTTCCATGGAGACAGTAGGGGGAAAAAGTGCACCTCTATTAGATGAAATTGAAAATGGCTGGGTAATTTAAACCCACAGTAAACTAATGGAATCATTGCACTATATCAAATCCTAAACACAGCTTCAACTAGATGCTCGCAGTACTTGACCTTGAAATTTAAAAAAAAAATAAAAGAATAAAAAAAAAAGGTTGTGGAAACAGGTCTGATATTACATGTTGGTACATACAGTTTACTAGATTGATGTAAAATGGAATCAGTAAATTTAGTAAAAATAATTTGTAAATAATAAAAATAATTGTCCGTAGTGTGTGATTGCGTGAGTGAATGAGAGTGTGTGTGTTTCCTGCGATGGGTTGGTACTCCGTCCAGGGTGTATCCTGCCTTGATGCCCGATGACGCCTGAGATAGGCACAAGCTCCCCGTGACCCGAGGTAGTTCAGATAAGCCGTAGAAAATGAATGAATGAATATACTTTACATTTGCATATTACAAAATCTACATTTTTAACATGGTGAATTTTTTTTTTCTTAGAAGCCTTGAACATGTGAATTTGTTATCAAGAGCTAAATGTGTACATTATTGTGTTATATGATCTTATATACAAAAACTTTTATTATATATAAAAGTAAGACAACCTGATAATGAAGTGGTAGCTCAGAGGTTAAGGTGTTGGACTAATGATTGCTATACAATTGCTATAACGCCTAAGAAACTAGATAAATGTAACTTGTTCTGAGTGTCTGCCAAACACTGTTAATGTTAAAGACATAAACAAATCAATAAGTAAAATTAAATCCGTAAACTATCCGTATTTGATATTCTATGTGTGCATTTTCTATAGATAAAAATGCACCTAAAATATTTGTAGAAATCTACAAAGATTAATGCGTCTCTTTTTTGTCTGCTCATATATCTATAGAGAATCTACATTTAGTATCTATTAAAGATGCTGTGCAGTTTCCCCTAGCATATACCCTCTAGCCTATATGAAAAACGAACATCACAAGCATTTAACTCTGCTCCAGCTTCATTAGCATGATGATATAGCATCAAAATATAATTTGCATTAATGAGTCTCAGCAGTCCCAAGAAAACCTGTTGCTAAGAAAACCATGTTGTTTATAAGGATAACTGTCAAGCATACCGAGCGTGTTACATCCCTAATTCACTAAAAACAAATTAACATCAAGCTTGTTGTGTCAGTAGGGAATGTGCCATAAATCAAAGACAGTAGACACCAGATTTGTCAAATTGTATGGAAAAAATGGAGAAAATATATATTTAAAAAAAAAAATATAGAAAAATAAACTTGCTGCCAAATAATTGAATTATATAATTAAATATAGAATTGCAAACTCCATAAAATTTGTTTGGAATTCCAAATTGCTCATATTGCAAAGAAAACAAAACTTCATTTACTTTCTAACTATATACAAAAAAAAATACATATTTTATGTATATAGTTAGAAAGTAAATGAAGTTTTGTTTATAATATAGAAAAAATATAGAAAAACTTTTAGAGCAGATATAAAGAGCACAAGTGTCAAATTCCAAATATCTGATTCTATCCAAACATACTTTAGTTGACTTTAGTTTAATATCAAGTATCTATACACAACATACAACACTAGCATATACTGTAGCTGCAGTACAAATTGTTCAATATAGCTTTTTCAGCATTTAACAGACACCTTTATCCAGAGCGACTTACTGTACAGAAGTGTGTTGCAGTCTATTTAAAACACATTGTCATGTTAGGATGCTAGGTCAGTGACTAAGAGTACCATTGAACTAAAACCCTGTTGAGGAGATTATTACAGTATGAAAAGAAAATGAACAAGTGATTTATTTTAACAGAAGTGCTTGGTGAAGAGGTCGTTAGTCTTCATTTGAAGATAGCCAGTGACTCAGCTTTTCAGAAAGCTACAGGGAGTTCATTCGACCGCCTGGGTGTCAGGACAGAGGAGAACCTTGGGGCATGTCTTCCTTGTAGCATGAACGATGGTAGGTTTGAGTCAAGCAGTGTGTGGTTTGATAAATGCCAGAAGACATGTGGGCACTGGTCCAGCTACAGAAAACCAGTGGAGGGAACTCAACAACATGTGTATGTGGGAGAACACTCAACTGGAGTCAGTCTACTTCATTCTGGATTAGTTGCAGGGTCAAATGTCATGCATCAGCAGCAGACAGGAGCGATTTACACTAGTCCAATCTTGAGATAACAAGGGACTGAGTGAGCACCTGACTGGTCTCTGTGGAAAGAATATGTCAGAAGCTCCTGGTGCTGTCACCGAGTCAGGTTAGCTGTGTGAGGTGAGAACAGTTTCTTATCCAGAACTACACCAGGTGACACATAGTGTGATCTTGTGAGTTGTCCAGGGAGATCAAACCATTTTTAAGGAATATACAGCAGCTTAGTTTTGGTAAGATTTTGTTTCAGTTGATATCTGCTAGATCTGTAGAATAGCCAGACAGATCAAAATTACAAAATTAGCATAAATGTTAGCATAAATTTTTCTCTTACATGTGGAGCAGATTGAACTAATATGCCATCACTTTTTTGCCCTTTTATATTCTACTAATGTGATGACATCATTCCTCACCAACCAATCCCTGCACAAAATCTGGTATTTTCTCGGATATCCTAAATAAGATTAAAAAGGGGAGAGACAGACAGATAGACAGACAAAAAAAAAAAAAAAAAATCCCACCAAAAGTGGACAAGTGAAAAGTTTACGATGAAAGTAAAACTGGCAAAATCAACAGAAAAAATTGTCATGGCTTTTAGATTCAGGAAAGTAATGTATGATATCTGTTAGAGGTTTAAGAGATCTGTCTAAAGAAATGTGCAAATATTATCCAAGAAAATTTGAAAAGAGAGACATCAGCAAGAATAGGAAAGAAATATTAGAATGGATCAGAGGATAGAAATGAGGTCGTGTGTCACAGTCTGGGTAGGAGGGAGACAGACCCATACGCAGGATAGCTTCAAATGAACGGGGTTTAAGAAATAATAAAGACAACACGACAAAATACGAGAAATAAACAATACAAATGACGAGACTTAACAATGACTAACATAGACTAGATGTGACCACACATAACTAATGATTAGCGCTGCCATCGGCAACGCGGCACACTTAAATACAAAAGACAATCAGATACAATTAGGAACAGGTGTGGAGACAGGGAGGAACAGACGAAGGCGGGGCAGACACATGACAACAACAACAGAAGCACATGGCCAGAAGTCCGGGCTGATCCCTGACAGTACTGTGGACATCGCTCGGCCCCCCTGTTTGGCTGTGGATGTCGCTCGGCCCCCCTGTTCGGCTGTGGACGTCGCTCGGCCCCCTTATCAGCTGTGGACATCGCTCGGCTCCCCTGTTCAGCTGTGGACGTCGCTCGGCCCCCTCTAGCTGTGCCGCCATGTGCCTTGCTTCCCCCACCTGCCTCGACGTGTGCCTCACTCCTCCCACCTGCCTCGCCGTGTGCCTCACTCCTCCCACCTGCCTCGCCGCGTGCCTTGCTCCCCCCACCTGCCTCACTGTGCGCCTTGCTCCTCCTATCTGCCTTTGCTGTGGTCCTTGCTCCCCCACCTGCCTCGCCGTGTGCCTCGCTCCCCCCATCTGCCTTTGCCGTGTGCCTCGCTCCCCCCATCTGCCTTTGCCGTGTGCCTCCCCCCTCCTCCTGGACCTTGTCAGGATTTGGCGCTTCGGGAACCGCGCATCAAAGGGGGGTACTGTCAGGGATCAGCCCGGACTTCTGGCCATGTGCTATTGTTGTTGTCATGTGTCTGCCCCGCCTGCGTCTGTTCCTTACTGTCTCCACACCTGTTCCTAATTGTATCGGATTGTCTCTTGTATTTAAGTGTGTCGCGTTGCCGATGGCAGCGCAAATCATTTGTGTGTGGTCACATCTAGTCATGTTAACCGTTGTTAAGTGTCGTCATTGGTATTGTTTATTTCTCGTATTTTGTCGTGTTGTCTTTATTATTTATTAAACCCTGTTCATTTGAAGCTATCCTGCGTATGGGTCTGTCTCCCTCCTACCCAGACTGTGACATTGTGAGTCTCTGTAGGGGCAAATAATAGACATCGGAGTTATTCGAAAATTATTCTGTCAGAAAGGATGGGAATTTTGTGCAGCTGGAAATACCTGTGCAGCTGAATGCAAAGGTACACTGGACTCTGTGACACTGGAGACTCCTTCCAAAAAAAATATTACAACTCAAACATATCAATAATTACATAACATTTATGTGGTGTGTGGTTCCAATGTATGTAAGTTGTACAAAAATAATAGCATATTAGAGAGAAAGAGAGAGAGAGAGAGAGAGAGAGAGAGAGAGAGAGAGAGAGAGAGAGAGAATATAAATCAAGATAAGCTTTTATTCTAGGAAAAGTAATCATTCGTCAATACAATTATTGACCAATCAGATTTGAGTATAGAACAGCACTGTGGTATGACAGCAGAAAATAAATTACATCATAAGGCCACTTTCTCTCAAATACTGATTCCCCATATTCAATAAAAAAAGCAGCTCAGCAACTTAACCCATTTTTTATTGCTTTATTTTTCTTTCCCTCTTTTTGTATTTGTTGCCTATTTTCTCTCGCTCTCTCTCTCTCTCTCTCTCTCTCTCTCTCTCTCTCTCTCTCTCTCTCTCTCTCTCTCTCCCCTCCCTCTCTCCGCTCTGTGCTATCACCCGCATACAGACATTTCTGCTTTTTCTCCTTTTTTTTTCCTATATGCAAATGAAATTCTTAATGGTGAAAAAAGGAATGACTGGGATGAAATGGACATTTTCATTATCCATTGGAATATATATATATTTTTTTTTTACAGTTCATATTTTTATGTATCTTCTAGTCTGTTTTCATGTGTTATAACCTGCTGCTATAGTGATATACTAGTGATATGCTTCTGCTGTGTTTGGTTAGTGTGGAGGGTTTGGTATATGCAGTTTTGGTGCATATATTTTGTAGTTTATATCAGTGGTCCCCAACTTTTTTTCGCCGCGGACCGGTCAATGTTTGATCATTTTACCACGGCCCGCTGGGGGTGGGGGGTGGTGGTGGCGGCTATACAAATAAATAAAAATTCATTCATTCATTCATCTTCTACCACTTATCCGAACTACCTCGGGTCACGGGGAGCCTGTGCCTATCTCAGGCGTCATCAAGCATCAAGGCAGGATACACCCTGGACGGAGTGCCAACCCATCGCAGGGCACACACACACACTCTCATTCACTCACGCAATCACACACTAGGGACAATTTTCCAGAGATGCCAGTCAACCTACCATGCATGTCTTTGGACTGAGGGAGGAAACCGGAGTACCCGGAGGAAACCCCCGAGGCACGGGGAGAACATGCAAACTCCACACACACAAGGTGGAGGCGGGAATCGAACCCCGACCCTGGAGGTGTGAGGCGAACGTGCTAACCACTAAGCCACCGTGCCCCCCTGATAAATTAAAATTAATAATTTTAATTTAATTGTATTTAAACATGCCTTTTTAACTCACTACAACGCTAAATCAATGAGAACCCTGAGCTTGTTTCTTTGCAACGAGATGGTTCCATCTGGGGTAATAGGAGACAATGACACCGGAAGTGTGTTGCTTATGTCCAGTTTATTCCGTTGTTTTGTTTTGTTTGCTGCCACTGCAGAAAACCCCGCTTCATAGCATGTCGGAAATGGCAATAGGGATTTAAGTGCTGTGGTGGCAATCTCAGGGTATTCCGCCATGACTTTAATCCAGAACACCGGCAGAGTTTCTAATTTTCTAACGACGTCTGTTTCGTACTCATTTTTGCTAATTTGTGGGTTAAATTTGAGCAAACACAATATACACGTACACCAAGTACTGTTAAACATGAGAAAGTACTGGTGAACAGAGAGAAGAGCGATACACACTTTCTCTCCAACAAAGCTACAACGCCACTGCCGCTTGCAGCCGCTCAGCTCCAGACGTCACCTAAACCCGATCCGATATCACGATATTTTGCGCATGCGCGGTATTGGTGCGGCTTTAGGTGATGTCTCTCAGCTCCCGCTCGTCCATGGAAAGTCACAGTAAATAAAATGGAAATAATTTAATGTTCCTACCGGTACCGGTCCGCGGCCCGGGGGTTGGGGACCACTGGTTTATATGCAGGGTTAGGTATGTGTTTTTTTGTATGTGCAAAGGCACACTCATTTATTTTCACTTTTATGTTCTTCAAATGCATAACCCAAGGTCATTAAGAAGCATAACCATGGCACTGGTTTTTAGTGAAAAATTGAAGTGAAAAAATTTAAGGAAAAAATTTAAGGGGGCACGGTGGCTTAGTGGTTAGCATGTTTGCCTCACACCTCCAGGGTTGGGGGTTCGATTCCCGCCTCCACCTTGTGTGTGTATGGAGTTTGCATGTTCTCCACAGAAAATGAATGAATGAGAAATTTAAGTTGTTTCTTTTACAGTGTGAAGTGGAAGAAAGTGCTAGGAGGTAGAGTTTGACCAAAAGCGATGGGAATTCTGTCAGAGCCAACACTTATTGGTAAGTTATGAGTTTTCTAGAGAACAGCAGCACTGATCAGTGCAGCCTATTGGCCCAACCATCCTGGTTTCCTACCTAGCACCTCTTTCACACCAGCAGTCTCCATCTGCCTTCCCTACAGATGTGTGTTTCCTATGAACCAGTAATGGAGCTATTTAAAACAGTATTTAAGTATTTGAATGTGTTAAAGATCACAGTTCTGCTGTTTGTCCACCTACTAGTCTATCCAGACCATTTTTATATCTATATTTGTACAAAGCTCAGTATGAATGCAACTAATCCACTCACGCTAGGTGAGCACTTTTGTATTTTGTATTATTTTTGTGCCTTTTTACATGTAAGTGGCTGGCATTGTTCTTGTTCTTTTTTTGGCTTAAGTTTTATATAATAGAATTTTTTTGGTTTCCCATGAATGAATTTGCTGTTAATTTAGACAGTTTGGATAAAGATAAGGATAAGTACCTATTACAAAACAGATGAATACCCGCTTTGCTGCATTAGTGGTTTCGGCTTAGGGGGCCAAGCACCAAAGCGCCATAGGCACAATATTGGCACCTAATTCCACATACTGTAAGAGTCTATAGCAACCCATAGAGTCTATTTTTTTTTTTTAACTAAATTTGGCACAGGGATAAAGTTTCAGCTACCTTCACAACAATTTTTGTATACCAATACAATTATACAAATTTTGGAGATTACAATTTCTGTCATAGAAAGTGATTCCATGTTCATATTTATCTGTCAAACTCTTTGGACATGACCCAAACAAATACATATATTACTTTTCATTCTGCTACTTTTGTCCATTCAGAACTAAATTTGGTAGAATCAAGGACTAACACAAACAAAGCTTGTTTCTCAGATTTCTGTTCTGATTTAAAAGGTGAAAATGGAAAAAGTAATAAGGAAACTTTCTTTACTATCCAGTAGAAGCTGAATTTTTTATAAAGGGTTGAAAATGTATGTTGAATAGTAATTGTATTATTTTATTTTGATTTATGTTTTTTTTTTTTTTTATTATTTTATTTTATTTTATTTTATTGCAGACTCCACGCTCCTCTGTGGTCTTCACATGAACAAAGTGAAGTGGTACAGAACTGTGCCTACAGCAATGAAGGCTTGAGTTACAAACTGCATTTTTTGTGTCTTATTAACTTTAAGAGAATAAAAAAAGAGAGAAGCTGGTGAGAAATTGACTCTTTATAGCGACTACAATCTAGATAGGCAATTTTTTTTTTCATAAATTTCTACTACTTTAAATGACCTTCACTGAATCCTTTTTTACCTCCAGACTGCCTGATCAGCAATTTAAGTAATAAATAAATAAATAACCTTGCAAAGAAATGACTTCCCATCACTGTTAATAGAATCTTTACCTACCTGCAGCTCAATAAATCAGTCGGCCAACCCACCAGCCACGAGGTAATAGAGTGGCATGAACAGGACTATCAAAAGAGCTCTGCAGAGGTGAAGACAACATCAATAACAAACACACCATATCCTATTGCCATTGTAATAGGATGGGTACCAGAGGGAGTTAGCATGGAAGGGCAATAATGATATGGCAGAGTAGCACTACTCTCCTTTCACAGAATGGATTTTCCTTTACTGACTGCTTACTCACTCACTGAATAGACCAAAAACTGCCCTGCATTAGCTACAAATACCAAAAGCAACTCAACAAAGCATGCAAATTAATATTATACTGCTGCCTGAGGTTCACAGATTTCTGCTGACAGAGTCCAGGAACTTCTTCAGTTGAATGTTTGAACGTGTCTTTACTTTCTAACCTAGTTCAAACCTTCTGAGCATGTTGTATACATGCCCGAAGCTTCATCGGCGTATGATTTATCACCCAAAAACATACCAAAATGACTAACAAAGTGAAAGTATGACATCATGATACAGTTAAGTATTCAATCCTTTTTCAGATTTCCTTAGAATTAAGACTAAAAACATCATACCACTATCATTTGGGAAGTCGTGGCCTAATGGTTAGAGAGTTTGACGCCTAACCCTAAGGTTGTGGGTTCGAGTCTTGGGCCGGCAATACCACGACTGAGGTGCCCTTGAGCAAGGCACCGACCCCCCCAACTGCTCCCCGGGCACCGAAGCATAAATGGCTGCCCACTGCTCCGGGTGTTTGTTCACGGTTGTGTGTGTTCACTGCTGTGTGTGTGCACTGCTGTGTGTGTGCACTTTGATGGGTTAAATGCAGAGAACAAATTCTGAGTATGGGTCACCATACTTAGCTGTATGTCACATCACGTCACTTATTGTCTTAGAAGAATGAAACGTGATTCTACACCCTTTGTTTGATACATCAGGCTTAACCAAGGGAATTCATCATAGTTTTGATGAACTTAAGCTTTTGGACTAGAAAATAGAAGAGACAAAAGGAAAAGTCTTATGGATGGCATTTCTGTTTCATCATGTGCAGCAGTAAAAGACTTTCATGTGACTCCAATCTTTTATTTGAAACTCAGGTAGATAATAATACATGAATAGCCTTCTTTGATCTTAGAAATATTGGAAAGACAGAGATATAATGTTGATACATGATGCAGAAAAACTAGTTCATCCTATTATTTCTTCTAGGTTGGATTATTTTAATGCAATACTGTCTGGGTGTTCTAATA
Source organism: Tachysurus vachellii (assembly GCF_030014155.1). Classification (NCBI taxonomy): domain Eukaryota; kingdom Metazoa; phylum Chordata; class Actinopteri; order Siluriformes; family Bagridae; genus Tachysurus; species Tachysurus vachellii. The sequence goes on from NC_083469.1 coordinate 8,154,694, forward strand.
GGTGCATTAGCAAGCTTTGGTTTGTCCAGAATGCAGCAGCTAGAGTCTTATAGAGCCAGAAGATATGACATCTTCTCTATCTTATACACACTACATTGATTATTCAATCTCACCAGCATTTTGTGATTTTGTGATTGTAGAAATGAATGCAAAATTAAGTAACTTCTGCAACATTAGGCGGAGCTTGATTTTTTCTAAATATCATCGGCCCTCACAGCATTCATACAAGAATCCTCTGACTGAATTCAATTCAAGCATAAAAATACTCAGTAAGAATAAAGACCATTAAAACAATATACAATATTCAAACTATTGATCTAAAATCAGTGAATGATCTCACTGCAGTTTCTGAGCAATATATTTGTCTTTTAGGATCAGCCACATCGACTTCGATCAATGTGCAGGCTCTTTATTGGTATCTTAAATAGTGAATGCCAAAGCAAGGGACAGAGCTTTCACTTATATTTAAGGCATTTACATTTTTAATCTCATTTTTATTATTTAGGGGCCAAATAATGAGCTGGGATTTGAAATTGCAATCCTCCCATTAGTAGTCCAACACCTTAAACCTATGCTTACAAAACCCCACATTTATAGAACAGCTTTCCAGTTAGTGTTAGTTTTGTTTTTTTGTTTTTTTTACACCATTTCTGCTCTCATGACCTGCCTGATCCATCCTGACGCCCTTTTGGTTGGAGTTCACATCACCTGGAAATCACTCTCTGTTCTGCATAGACAACCAAAACATACATTACTTTGGACAGTTAGATTACTTTGTACAGTTCTACTAAGAAACCACAAAAATGGCATAACGTTGCAATTTATTTGATCAGTTTTGCTACAATAGCTAAGCGCCCCAATTGCTCTTATAGTTTTACGACTGCAATTGCCACAAACAGTTTTGCACTCAAGTTTCCATCAGTGAACAGTTGATAACTGCAACAAAATAGACTTTTTTGAAACTAGAATGAATTTCCTGGTTACGCAATTGCACTATTACACACAGTCTATTGTTAAAAGTGCTATACAAGTACAATTGAACCGAACCGAATTGAAAATCGGCAACCCAAGAGTTGACCCCTGCAAGAAAAAAGAAATATTCAGCACATAGTAAGAACATATGTATAAATAAATACTTAGCTGGTAGGCAATTTCTCAATATATATTAAATGGTGATTTATTAGTCATACAAATACTAATAAAAATGATGATACCATGACATGGGTTGTCACTGGAATAATTATACTTATAGGTTAAAGAGGCATATTGGTCATTGTGACCAGGCAGTTGTGAAAGATGGAGCAGAAATGTGTAGGGCTCAGAATGGGAACAGAGACTTTTTTGGCCAAAAGATAGCAGGAGTGGGAACCAAATTGGAGCAGCAGCTTGTGTGCCTTAGGCTGGGTATGCCATTATAGAGGTGAAAGAGGTAAGAAAAGGACAGACAGAAATTTTTAGTGGAGAAACACATGCTCTTTGAGGATGAGAGAGATTATAAATTGTTAGTACATTGCTTATATATTGGAGAGTGTTAAGCCATTTACAGTATGTTTTGTATGACAAAATGAGTATTTTGTAGTCAATAACAACAACAGTCAGAGGATACCGCTGTGTGAAACGTTATATTTTATTTCTGTTTTTGGTCAATTATTTAAAACTAGACATGTCCAAACAACATGTCCAGTTTTGCTGTAGTCTTTTCTTCAATTTAAACCAGTTTGTCATATTTCTCCTATGACGTTTCTTATCAAAAAAGCATTTCTTTCCACTCACTGGATGTTTTTTGTTTGTTTCTTAGATTCTAAAGTTCGTAAACTTTTAAGACTTTCTTAAAAGTGTTCTTCATGAAAAGTTAAAATCCCATAAGATTTAAGAATTTTTTGAAATGCACAAACTAGTCCGTCTGTCAACAACAATACAGCTCTGGGGTCTCATTTATAAAGCGTGCGTTCTCACAAAACGGGGCTGGAAACGTGCGTACGCCAGTTTTCGCGCAAAGGTTGTGATCTATAAAAAACAAACTTGATGGGAAAATGTGCGCACCTTTAAGCAAACTTTGAGACGTGCGTACGCACATTCTGGAGACAAAGGGAATTGGCGACACAGATGGTGAGGTCGTGAACTGAAGTTAGATTGTAGAAAATACATGTGAGAAGAACGATTATAAGAATTAATGACATTTAATTTTCACTCCATTTCATACGTTATATCCACATTATCATGAAGATTAAATCCAACAGTGTTATTTGTGCCAATTGTTTTAGGATATATACATCTAGTAAAATCCAAACGTAATTCAAAATGTATTAAAAATAAAATAATAATAATAATAATAATAATAATAATAATAATAATAATCAGCACTACTCCGTCCAGGGTGTATCTTGCCTTGATGCCCATTGACGCCTGAGGATAGGCACAGGCTCCCTGTGACCCGAGTAGTTCGGATAAGCGGTAGAAAATGAATCAGCGCTGCCTTACAGTCACATTGTCCACAACGGGAGGGCAGGAGGAGATGGCGCGACTACATGTGATACAGAATAGCATGAAATACCCCTTTATTAGAGGACTGCAGAGCACAGTGTAAAAACAAAATATTTTCCTTAATGTACATATATCATAAAATGTCAAAGTCTGCAAATACAGTCATGAAGCACAATCGCTACTCATCATCGGTCCTAACTATTACGATGTTTACTATAACATTTTCGTCTTAAATTTTCGCCCACAAATTAATTCTGTGATTTTTTCAAGGTGTTAACGATCAGTCTAATTGCTCGAAACATATAAATCCTCCGGTGACCCGGGTATGTAATGCTTCATGATGGCACTGCTGGCACTGTTGGAGGATTAAGCCAATGGCCGAATAAGGAGAGAACGAGTTTTCAGGGACCTTGATGATTTCCTGGCCCATTATGATGACTGGCTAATAAGCCGATTTAGATTCCCTAGAGCTGTGCTCTTAGATCTATGTGTTGAATTGGGTCCAGTATTAGAGAGGGCAACACGCCGGAACCATGCCATCCCAGTCCAAATACAAGTCCTCAACACTCTGGGGTTCTTGGCAACCGGCTGTTTCCAGCGGGAATTGGCAGACAGGTAAATTATTTATATAAAAAAAAACTATAAGTAATCCTCAACTTTGTGTCTAAGACCTTTTTGTATATGAAATAATTCTATTGTAATCTATCATCTCACCCTATAGGTCTGGTATATCACAGCCGTCCCTGAGTGCCATAATATCTGTCGTTTTGAATGGTATACTTAATATGGGTAGTCGATACATCAGGTTCCCCTACACTGTGCGAGAACAGGCCAAAATTAAAATGCAATTTGCTGCAATGTCTGGTTTCCCAAATGTAATTGGCGCAATTGACTGCGCTCATGTTGCTATAAGGGCACCATCTGAAAATTCATTTTCAGATGGTGCCCTTATAGCAACATGAGCGCAGTGACTCCAACATTGTCATTGTAACTTTGAACAAATGTTTTAAACTCATGGTATCTTAAGTATGTAACTTAGTGAGCCAGCATTAATGTATTCAATGTTAGAGATTTAAGCACTTATGTACGTCGCTCTGGATAAGGGCGTCTGCCAAATGCTGTAAATGTAAATGTAAATGTAAACATGACCCTCACAAACATTGTGGCACGCTGGCCTGGTTCAACACATGATTGTAGGGAACAGACTAAATGCAGGTGCAGTACGTGATGGCTGGCTTCTTGGTGAGTTTAACAATATTAAAAAGTAGAAACTGTAACAATTTTATTTTTAATATAATTATAACAATGTTGCTTTTAATATAATTATAACCTGCAGGCGACAGTGGCTACCCCCTGAGACGCTGGCTCCTCAACACATTTTTAAACCCGCAGAGCGCAGAGGAAACTCATTATAACGAGGTCCACTCTCGTGCCCGCGCAGTGATTTGCATTGACTATTTATGGTTAAAAATGGGCGTGTACAGGGCGGGATTTGAGCCTGGTTCACGTACGCACATCTGCGGGTGATGTGTGATTTATAAAGGGAACATTGCTTAGAGGAGTACGTACGCACGGTTTTATAAATCGGAATTTTTTTTGCCGTACGCCATTTTTGGCTTTTGGGCGTACGTAAACTTTTAGTAGGGATCCTACGCACAGTTTTATAAATGAGACCCCTGGTCAAAATCACAAAGCTCAAGCATTTTTTTCCGCATTCTAACATCTGATGAGGCTCTTGACCTGCAAAAGTTTAGGCACTGCACTCCTAGCATGTGACTGGCTAATTAGGGGATGCATTTATTTCCAGGGATTTCAGAACAGTGCAACAGATATGGGCGTGTACAGGGCGGGATTTGAGCCTGGTTCACGTACGCACATCTGCGGGTGATGTGTGATTTATAAAGGGAACATTGCTTAGAGGAGTACGTACGCACGGTTTTTCATCATGTAGGCGTGGCCTATTTGATAATCTAACCCTATCCCTAACCGTAGTTTTTGGTTGCTTATTTGTTTTTGAAAATACTGTAGCTTAACTGTAAGATAATAATGTATGACTGTTTGACTGTACAGTATGACTGTTTGACTGTAGGGGCACGGTGGCTTAGTGGTTAGCATGTTCGCCTCACACCTCCAGGGTTGGGGGTTCGATTCCTGCCTCCGCCTTGTGTGTGTGGAGTTTGCATTTTCTCCCTGTGCCTCGGGGGTTTCCTCCGGTTTCCTCCCCCGGTCCAAAGACATGCATGGTAGGTTGATTGGCATTTTTGGAAAAAATTGTCTGTAGTGTGTGATTGCGTGAGTGAATGAGTGTGTGTGTGTGCCCTGCGATGGGTTGGCACTCCGTCCAGGGTGTATCCTGCCTTGATGCCCAATGACGCCTGAGGCTCCCCGTGACCCGAGGTAGTCCGGATAAGCGGTAGAAAATGAGTGAGATGAGTGAGTGAGTGTTTGACTGCATGACTGTTTTGTCCTTTATTGTCCATCGTAGGTATGCTCTTTTTTTTTTGAAAGAGGGTGTTTTTCCAAGACCTCCAGGAACACGCCCACTTTACGTCGTGGTAACAAAACCCCTGGAATTTAGTGAATGACGGCTAAATTAGCTGAAATTTCAAAAAAGAAGAACATCGTTCAGGGAGCAAGAAATCCTATCTCTATCAGTACACCAGGGGTCTCTTATCAACCTACATATATTGATTCATTAATTTATGACTGAGCATGATCATGCACATATATTTACGTGTGCATATATTTACAGCTAAAATGAATAGCTCACATCCTTTATAATGTCAAGGAATGTCTTTTCTGACTCATCTGTCGATTTCATTTTTACAGTGCAGTTTTAGTTCATCTTTGTACCTTAGCCACAAGATCAATGGTCTCTTTTTCTCGTTTCGGTCAAGGAAATGCTAGAGGAAGGAGCTTCTTCTCACAGGCCAATAGCTCCCTAAACCAGGACAACACTTCGACACCACCTACATTCCTATTAATATACCAGTATTACCTTCCATAGAGAAATATTATCTCCGATATTCATCGGCCTGCACAGCATTATATTGCACAAACAAATGCACATATCTGTGCTTTATTCCAAATATATTCATCCTGACCCTGCCACCTATTTTCATATTTCTTATAGGTTTATATTTTTCCTTTTCAACCTGTATACAAGTGAATTCTGCTTTATGAAAGTTCTATTTTTATGTCACAGACAGGTGAAAAAAAGCATTTCACTGCATGCAGTTCTGTGTGTGTATGACCAATAAAATTTAAATTTGACAGCAACTTAAACCTTTGGAGAGGAAAAAAAACCAACCACCCTACACACTCAAAGTTCTTTTTACTGTAGGGCTTTTAACCACAGGATCATTTCATTGAGAAATTGGAAATCGGTTTGACATTTCCCATCCAACCATGAGCATTCAGATATGCTATACACTCAAGCTGCAATGCAATAGATTTCCATGGTAGTAGAAAATGTAAAAATAATGAGAAAATTTCACACTTTCGCGTGTTTATAAAAAAATGTTTTGAGCATGATAGCTTGAGCACACAGCCATAAAATCACTTACTGTATAGTGATTTAGGGGGCATTTCTTTATGTAAACATGGATTGTATATGATTATGAATAAACAAAGCAATTACTACATATAGAATTCATCATCAGCATTTGTGATAGCCGTGCAATAAATATCAGTTTAAATTCTAGCACATACTGGTGTGTGAACTACAACTTATTTGTTTTGAAATCATCTACTCCAAACTGTGGTTCAGTAGTTAATAAACACCTCTGGATACCGCTTTTCCAAAAAGGAATACAAAGCCAACATGCTGTAGATGTTTATCGCTAACTTTGGTTGTCTTTTTGCCACCTGTCAACTGATTATGTAAATGTGCCACAATAGAAAACCACAATTAGCCTAACAGCTAATTAATTCTACTTCACAACATATTCAAAACACATTGTTAATGGATTAACATTAATAGCTTTCTAGGCAAAAATATAATTAAATTTTAATCTGGGCTAATTAAAGGGCTCCCTCATTTCATGTCAAGATTTTGGTGTTGTTGACAATCTTCTACCTAAGGTTTTTCTAGGTTAAGTACTTATTTATTGATTACAGCTCTCGTTGTGAGACAAGGAGTTCCAGCTCAGATGCAATCAAGTCTGTTTTAATGAGGCCATGCATACAAATAGACTTCTCTCACAAACTGTTTTGACCAGTATTGATTAGATTTCTACCCTTCAGCCCAATCTGGGCCAAGATCTTTCTTTTGGTTCCAATCATACCACTTTTAGACATTTCTGGCTGTGATTGGTTGTCAGTCCCAAGAGAAATGGACTCTTACGGAACACTGAAATAAATGAGACTCTGAAGGACTCTGTGCTGTATGTAAGCTACAATTCCATTCGCTGGACTTGTTAACAAAGAGATATACACATTATACCAAACAATGAAGCTGAGGAAATCAAAGGTTTTACATGGCTCAGTTTTCCAAATTCAACATGTAGGTGCAGAGAGTATAGACAATATACAGAGGTATAGACAAAACGTGGGGAAGTCGTGGCCTAATGGTTAGAGAGTTTGACTCCTAACCCTAAGGTTGTGGGTTCGAGTCTCGGGCCGGCAATACCGCGACTGAGGTGCCCTTGAGCAAGGCACCGCACCCCCCAACTGCTCATAAATGGCTGCCCACTGCTCCGGGTGTGTGTTCACGGTGTGTGTGTTCATTGTAGGTACACTTTGGATGGGTTAAACACAGAGAACGAATTCTGAGTATGGGTCACCATACTTAGCTGTATGTTACGTCATTTCACTTTTTTTCAATAAGATTTAGACCCAAAAGTGGGTCAAGTCTTGGGTCTATGGTGAACTCGAACTAAAATTTGCGCTGACCCATTAGTTCCTCAGGTTGCACAACTATAAACTGTTGTAAAAAGGACATTATTTACATTTACATTATTTACTGTCCAGCATCACCCAAATGAGGATGAGGTTCCCTTCTGAGTCTGGTTCCTCTTAAGGTTTCTTCCTCATATCATCTCAGGGAGTTTTTCATTGCCACCGTCACACCCGGCTTGCTAGGGATAGGGATAGATGTTAGAGATATATAGTAACTGAATTGTAAACTTTAAATTAGTTTTGTTCCTTCTGTTTATATACTTCTGTAAAGCTGCTTTGAGACAATGTGATTTGTTAAGAGCGCTAAACAAATAAATTGAATTGAATTAAAGTCATTCTGTGATGTTTTGTCCTTATTCTAAGATTATAATGTGTGCCTCATTCTGAGATTATATTGTTCACATCTGTCTGAGAGTATATACAGTTTAGTTTACCTCATTCTGAGAAGTTATACTTTAGTACCTTCTGATAATATAAACTGCACCTCATTCTAAACTGTACCTCATTCATATGGGCAAATGTATTCTGAGATTATATTGTTCACATCATTCTGAAAGTGTATATATATATATATATATATATATATATATATATATATATATATATATATATATATATATATATATATATACTATAGTATCCTATTCCTTATTCTGAGATCATACAGTTTACCTCATTCTGAGAATATATACTTTACTGAGCACCTCATTTCAAGAGCATGCAGGTAAACTCATTCTGAGAGTATATACAGTATCTCATTTTGAGATTGCAGTCTATTTTAGTTTATATACAGTATAGCATACTTCATTAAGATAATATATAGTTTCCTTTAATCTGAGATTATAAAAGTGTACCAATTCTGAGACTCTAGACTTTATACAATTCTGAGACTCGAGATTATATACACACCTTCATTCTGAGAATAAACAAAGTATAGTATACCTCATTTTAAGATTACATAGGTGAACTCATTCTGAGATTATAACATGTACCTCATTTTGAGATTATGTAGTTTAACTCATTCTGAGCCATCATTCTCAGATTCATTATTTATTGTAAATCTTAGAAATATAATTAATACTGTCATTTTTATATTAACAATAATGGTAGTAATTTACCAACCTTGGGCACAAATAAATTGAGTTTTTATAACTTGCTATAGCATTATATCGGTATACTGCCACACCCCTAATCCAAACCGACAATCTGTCTTCTCTACTTTATACAGCAATCACTCAGAGTCCCTTACTCACTGGCAGAACTGGCAGGATATGTATTATTATTGATTTCCTGCCCACTACAGATCAGTAATGTGATGATTGAAGAGAATGAAGAGTGAGAAAACTGCATTTCTAACTGAACCAGCACAGGAGAATCAGTACAAGGAAAGGCTCTGAGTTTGACCTTGTGCACATTAGCTAATCTCTTTGAAATGTGTTGCATAGTGTAAAGGATGTATTTCTTGTAAACCCAGAGCCCAGAGTATAAATCTAAGATGAATACCTCAGCTTTCAATGTACAGGACAAATTCCTATTTTTTCTTTCCTGGTGTATCTGCATGTCTTTTCTAAGGACGGTGGTCCATCTGAGGATACTGAAACATCTTTCCAGGCAGTGAAACAGCATCCTTTCTTCACACCCAATAATCAAAAGTTTATTTATTTATTTTATCTTAATATATTGCCAATATATATTATTATTATTATTATTATTATTATTATTATTATTATTATTATTATTATTATTATTATTATTTTCCCCAGTGTTAAAACTGTCTAGGCTAAATTAAACCATAAAAGCATAATAATGTAATAGTATATAGTAAATACAAATCTTTTTTTGTAATATAAAACTTTTAGATTTACAGTTGCATTGTTTATATTTTATATATTTTATATTCAGCATGTTATGTGTTTAAAAATTCAATTCAATTCAATTTAAGTTTATTTGTATAGCGCTCTTTCAATGGACATTGTCTCAAAGCAGCTTTACAGAACAAAAATCCATATTATACTTCAAATCTATGTTATTTGTGTTGTATTTGCAGGGAATGCCACGTCTGCTACAGGATGTCTTAATTCAGCTGACTCAACATCCCAAGACGAGCATCCTCTTTAATTTTACACCATATTTCATAAAACAAAACCATAAACTGCTCGGTGTGCTCAGATAAACTGCTCGATCTAAAAAAAAGTGTATTTTTCATTTTCCTAAATCTTATTTAACGCTAAGATCATCCTTTTTAATACTTCTTGGCACACAATAAATTCTCAATAGAAATTTTAAAGGGACATTTGCAGCTATTCCCTTGTGCCTAGTCTGTGTCTTTGATTAAGTCTCAGAACTTTTATTCAGTTCAACCCTTCCACAAATCCCTAAGCAACTATAAAAATGTGAGATAACATCAGAATAGCAGAGTTTATTGTTTTTACTCTGGATTAGAGTTCAAAGTAGAGTTAGAGTTCTGGCTTTGTGTGTGTGTGTATGTGTGTGTGTGCCGCAAGTGATTGTAATGAGTAAAAAAAAACCTGAAATTTGTAAGTTATATGAATATATGATTATATCACAAGATAAACCAGTATAAATGATTTAATTTTAAGCATGACATTTAAAAATGATGATGCAATTTTGTTAGGGGGACATAACAAAGATAATTGTCAATAAGAATACAAATCAGGCAGAAGGAAAACGATCAGAAAAACAGAGATCAAACAAGAAGAAAGCAAATAGTCAAGACAAACAGGTATAACTCAGAATTTCAGTTTGAAAGAATGGCAATTGAAAGAATTGCAAAGAACAGAAGTTTAGTTTACACAAAATTAGTGAAAATTAGTTAAATGTACAGAAAATAGGAGCTCAAGTGAGTCTTAGGTTGGGATGGTGATGAGTGTTCCTGAATGGAAGGGATTTATTTTAAGTTCTGGAATGTATGATGTCTATCTATCTATCTATCTATCTATCTATCTATCTATCTATCTATCTATCTATCTATCTATCTATCTATCTATGTGTTTGTTTGTTTGTTTGTTTGTTTGTTTGCCCCCAGGTGGTCAAGAGGCAAGATCCCGCACTCTCATTGCTGTGGCCCGGGTTCCAGGTAACTTTCAGTGCCAGTGCCAAGCCTGGATAAAAATGGGAGGGTTGTGCCAGGAAGGGCATCCGGCGTAAACATGTGCCAAATCTAATATCAAGCCAAGTCAAGTCAAGTCAAGAAGCTTTTATTGTCATTTCAACCATGTATAGCTGTTGCAGAACACAGTGAAATGAGACAACGTTTCTCCAGGACCATGATGCTACATAAAAGCAATGACAGAGCTAAGGACTTAGTAAGTATTCCTAGCCACATAAAGTGCAACTGTGCAACCTGGTGCAAACAGTGCAGGACAAGACAGACGTGATGCACTGAGGCATCCCCAAACAGGAGCAGCCAAAGGGGAAAAAAAACCCTATATTTATTTATTTATTTATTTATTTTAATTATAAAGCAGCATTGACATTAAATAATAGCACATTCTCAGTCCAACTCTTATAATAAAAGTGCAAAAAGACAAGCTCAAACATCTCAATCTGCTATATTTTTGAACAGCAGTTCATTTGTTAAAACACTACACACATATACAGAACAGCTGTGACAAAACTAAAAATAGCTGACATTTTAACGGGGTCTTTTAAGGGAATTGATTACATATTGTGCATTTACTCCCTTATTTAACAGGTTCACATGCCCAGGGGAGTCAGTTAACAGTAAGAAGCAAACAATTTACTCACAGCTAATTAAATTCTGACAAGCCTCTTCTACATAGAGCCTAAAGTGCGTCATGCTTGTGGTGCTGTTTTATAGTGCTAGAAAAAATGTGCATACAAGAACATCATGCATGGAAAAATGGGGAAAAGTTTTAACAAAGGTGATATTATTTTAAGAACAGTACTTTAACTAAAGTTTGAGGCGTTTGTCTCATGCAGGAACCCAGGAGAACGATATTCAGCTTCCTTTTTATTTTTTTGCACTGTGAATACAGGCATTTTATTCATTTTCATCCAGGCAAGAAAGCAGGAAATTTGAATCGCAGGTCCCAAAAGGGTTAAGACTGAGATACATTTAGAATGTGATTGATCAGTTGAAAAAGCAATAAGGACTTGTAAAAAGAAACACTGAAACAGCTCTCAGTAGGGAGAGAGTAAAGTATGCATGTTCACTTATGATTGAATCAATTGCAATAACCTGACATGCTGGCCTTCTTCAAGATCTGCTGAATGTCAAGCCCAATTAACTCCATTTTTCTATTCCTCTACCCAGTCTTCCTCCTGCAAAATTTATTCGACCACGTACCACAATTTCTCAATAAATCAGGAGAGGTTGGCGGTTGAAATGAAAAAAAAAAAAAGCAGATGGGGTCTTGTGAAGCAGATTTTCTCAAGACTATTACAACGTTAAAAAACTAAGAAATGCTAAGATAAAACTCAGCTTCCCAACACATGTAGCTGGAGACAATCGATAATATGGACCTTGTATGATAATTGCATTTAGAATGGCATTAATTGAGAAGTCGATAGAAATGTGGTCATTGGACAAACCTGCAAAGCTAATTAAGTCTCGGAATCGAACCTTCTACACGGTGCAATAATTCACAAACCTTCTGGCTGCTAGCAGAAAGATTAATTGGTTTGCCTCGATAGCTCCGGATTTGCAGAGTTCAAAACAGGTCCATGCAAATGAGTGGAGCTACACGACAATACGCAATCCATGTTAATATGCAGGTTTCACCTCTGTTTGATCCAGGCTTTGTTAAAATATTTAAAAAAAAATGTAACTTTGGGTTTAAAAATCAGGCGAGAATAAACAAGCATGACTGAGCATGCTGACAATCGTTCAGGTCAGGAGTGTGTAGCATCATAGTTGTTGGAAAAGTCTGCAGAATGTGTTAAGATTTAAAGAGCTTTGCACAGCTGTGTATTAGATTTAACAATGAAAAGGCCATTAGTTGTTGTTTTTTTCGAAAGGTTATAATTTTTCTAAAAAAAAAAAAAAAAAGGTAACTATAATAAAGACCTTGGTGCCATAAATCAAGATAATGTTGACATTAATTGACAAAGGTGTTGGACAAAAATAGAAATAAAAGAAAGAGCACAAGAAATAAAAGAATGTATATGAAAATGTTGAGAATTTACAACAAATGCAAAGCAAAGCAAAGCATTTGTAGTAGAAATAAAGAACAATTTGACCTGGCCATCACAAAAGGCATAAATCAATACTATTGACAATGTTGGGTCCTTCCAGATCGTAAATATTTAATCCCACGCATATAATCTTTGATCCAATCTTGATTATCATCCTTGTAACCTTTTTTTTCCTTGTTAGCATGATACTGTTTGAACGTTATCAGCACAGACTATGACATTCCAGAATCGTTCACTTGTATACATTATAATCTGCCTTTTAAAAGTTTTCTCCCAGATCGAATGCAGAATGTCACCGAGATAATATTCAGGTTCATTCCGCTTATTGTAAATCTCAACCTGAATCATCAGGGTGAACGCGTTTACTGCATGCACTCAACTATCAATCACTCTTGAGCATTCGCTCAGTCAATTTAAAAAAAAAAAATTGTTCATAGTTGGAAGAGCACGTGTAGGACGTGAGCAGCTTGGTGAGTTGAGTATCCCCTTGCATTAAACTTTAAAAGCCTTTTAAATTCACAGCTTGGCCAGATGTTCAGAACAGACAGATATTTCACCATAGTACCTCAAGAGTAAGCTCTGATTTGCACTTGTTTAAAATGTCAGACATTATACGGGTACTATACATTACACTTATAATGTTCTAATGCCCTTGTAGAACAAGTCCTTAAAAAAGTGTGTGCTACAGTATAGAAAAAAGATGATGCTGTGTTGCAGCACAATCCATTTTTCTGCTGGTGTTTCTGTAAAACGCCTTAAATTATCTTTACACCAAACGAACCTGTATTAATAAAGCTGTATTACTGGATTACACACACAAAATAATTTTTTACACAATGCTTTAACCTTCTGGGATTCATCCCAGACTTATAATGCTCTTGTTCATACATACAGACAATATTTTCTGTTAGCCTTGCAGAGGCTGTAAAACTGAAAATTAATAAGCTTTTATTATTAAAATGACTAACTAGGGCACGGTGGCTTAGTGGTTAGCACGTTCGCCTCACACCTCCAGGGTTGGGGGTTCGATTCCCACCTCCGCCTTGTGTGTGTGGAGTTTTCATGTTCTCCCCATGCCTCGGGGGTTTCCTCCGGGTACTCCGGTTTCCTCCCCCGGTCCAAAGACATGCATGGTAGGTTGATTGGTATCTCTGGAAAATTGTCCGTAGTGTGTGAGTGCGTGAGTGAATGAGTGTGTGTGTGTGTGCCCTGTGATGGGTTGGCACTCCGTCCAGGGTGTATCCTGCCTTGATGCCCAATGACGCCTGAGATAGGCACAGGCTCCCCGTGACCCGAGGTAGTTCGGATAAGCGGTAGAATGAATGAAATGAATGAATGAAAATGACTAACTAATAAATATATACTAATATATACTAAATATATACTAATATATACTGTATATATCAGTTAAAACATTTCATAGCACCTCTTACTCTAAAACATATAAATTTCAGTTCAATTCAGTTTCATTTGTATAACAGTTTTAACAATGGACATGTGCTTTATTAGAATTTATCCCTATTTATCCCTATGTACATGACAGTTGTATCGAGTTGTGTTAATCATATTTATTTGTTGTTTATTTGTCTGTTTTTGCTATGTAACTTTTATATATTCATTCATTCATTCATTCATCTTCTACCGCTTATCCGAACTACCTCGGGTCACGGGGAGCCTGTGACTATCTCAGTCGTCATCGGGCATCAAGGCAGGATACACCCTGGACGGAGTGCCAACCCATCGCAGGGCACACACACACTCATTCACTCACGCAATCACACACTAGGGACAATTTTCCAGAGATGCCAATCAACCTACCATGCATGTCTTTGGACCGGGGGAGGAAACCGGAGTACCCGGAGGAAACCCCTGAGGCACGGGGAGAACATGCAAACTCCACACACACAAGGTGGAGGCGGGAATCGAACCCCGACCCTGGAGGTGTGAGGTGAAATCAATACAATGTCTGATAATATGTTGAACAATAAATAACTCATGGGTTGTTTCTATGGGTGTCCACACTGTCATCCATTCATGTACAATTACTGCTTTATCCAGATTAAGGTCACAGGGGATCCAGAGCCTATAGTGGGAACACAGTGCACCTTGCACCTTGCAATCACCCCACCACCCCACCACCACCACCCACTATTACCCCCGCACGCACGCACGCACGCACACACACACGCACACACACACACAATCATGTCAATCATGTCAACAGACCCCAGAACCCACAGTTCACCCATGGTACAGCATGCTGAAACAAATGTAGGATCAAACAGACTGGGAAATTTATTCAAGAAAGTGACTTAATAAAATACAACAGGCACTAGACACTACAGTGAGGAACTTAAAAAAAAAACAAGGGCACAATGAGGGAGACATGATGTGATCCATACAAAACAGGACACAGAAAACACAAAACAGAAAACCAAGGCTCAGCCCAAGACAAGCACAACACAACAGGTATATAATGTATAGTACAGGTATAATCAGGCAGTACAGGTATAATCAGGGGCACATGAGGAAGGTGTGCAGAGGCAGGGGAATCAGGACAGAGGATTAGGCAGGGCAAACATATGTTAAACACAAAACGTACATTAAAAACAAAAGTACATGGTGCAAAATGTATAATATAATATAATATATATATATTTTAGGAAGAGGTAGGTCTTCACCTGTAGTTTGAAGATAGCCAGTAACTTAGCTGTTGGGACGTCTAGCGGAGTCTTGATGTATATCTCCTTCTTATCCTGAGAAATGGTAGTACCAGTTGAGCAGTGCTGGTAGATATGAGGGTGCACACACACACACTCACACAAACACACACACTTATTCAAACATTAAAACATCCTAGACATTTAAAATATCACTTTCCTTTTTGAACAGATACTACATGTAACATACAGTAATTGCAAATCATTCAAATCTCATAAATACAACCTTCTTCTTCTTCTTTCGGCTTTTCCCTTCAGGGGTCGCCACAGCGAATCATCTCTCTCCACCTAACCCTATCTTCTGCATCCTCAACACTTGCACCCACTAGCTTCAAATCCTCATTAATTACATCCATATACCTCCTCTTTGGCCTTCCTCTTTGCCTCCTGCCTGGCAGCTCCATGTCCAACATTCTCCTACCAATATACTAACATAATGCATATCACATTCTATTACTTTTTCTTAATTCTATTTTTTTAACTTAGTTCTTTATTTTGTTAATATGTACAGTGTAAGAAGAGTGGTTGGGTTTTTCATTTTACTGCAAGTTGTATACTGAATATAACAGTGCACGAGAAAAATAACAATGACCCGTTCACACCATGGGGGAATGTAGCGGTTACTGACCCACATGTTTTTGGGCTAGTGGAAGCAAACCAGAGAATTTAGATAAAAACACATTAACTCACAGCAAAAAAAAGAAAAAAAAAAAAAAACATTTGTATAGACAATAACCTGAGCTAAGGATTGAACCGGGGTGTGTCTCCCTGCCACTTGTATTGTAGATTTTATATCTAATTGTGCTTTTAATGCTTCTGAAAATGACCAAACACAAGTCTGAATAAAAAAGGTTCACAGCTGGCTGTTTGTGGAAGACAGCAGTAATAAAAAAAAAGTAATAATATTCCCTCCATCAGTCAGAATAAGAAAATATCTTGGAACGAGGTGGGTGAGACAATTAATGCTGCGTATCCAGCTATTTTGTGCACCACTGAAGACTGCAAAAACACGGCACAATTTTCTATTGAAAAGCCATACACAGCACACTGTGTGTAACGAAATAAATCACACACATTCACAGGGAAGTGCCATGGGGAATAGTAATATTTTTACCAATAACATATGACTAAATATGTTACAAGTGGAGACCTCTAATTTTAGCCACTTGTTAAAATTGTTGCTTTTGGAGTGCTATCATTGCTATAGGGGAAGTGGAGACAGCAGTATAATGGAAGTGAGAAAAGTGCACAAGCTAAGGTGGCTATAATTTATTATGTGCAGCTTGTGCAAGCGTATCCACCCGTGGGGTGGCTGGTTATGAAATAAAAGCATTCTCTAGCTGAGACATTTATTATTATTTATATTACATTTACACAAATTTACATCGAGCCCTTCTTTTGGCAGAAAGCACAAATCATGACCGTCTTCATTTTGACCATTATTGCATTATTTCACAGTGCTTCTGGTGATGTTTTATCTCTCTTTAAATCTATGAGTAACAATTTTTATTTTTTATTTTTATTTTTTATAATTCTTAGAACGGAGAGGCAGAAATAACACAAACAAGTATTATTCAGTATTTTCAACTTTAACAAAAAAATATCGGTTAATGAGTTATAAGATTAAGGATAATAACTTTCATTTGCTGAGTATTTAAATTAAATTAAAAATAAAAAAAATAGCAAAAAAAAAAAAAAAAAAAAAAATCTTACATAAACTACATGAAACCTAGAAAAATGAGCAAGATAATTTATTTACTACATTTTATTTATTAATTTATTAATTAATTCATTTATTTATTTATATAATTATTTCTCTTTTCTCTTTAAGTGATTAACCTCGTTGCTATATTTAATAGTTTAAAAGCAAGGAACAAAAGGACAAAAATGTGGGAAGGAGGAAAGAAAGGAAGAAATTGTGTCCTCTCATTCTACAGTACATTATGAACATAACGGACACTTGTGTATTTCAGTAAAAGGCGCAGAAAAAAGATAAGGGTTAGCAATGATTAAACACACTGGACCTCCAGGTGACAACAAACAGAACAGGCAAATAAACCCGAGTCCAGTGGTGCTGTTATCTGACTCATACAGCTGCTCAGTAAGAAGTGCTTGTTCAACATGTAAAACTGCTCACTCTGCATAAATATTATACCTAGGTCCTTTGGGTAATTTGAAATTGCAAGCACAGAATTGGTCTGGGATCAATGATAAATCGATGTAGTCAGTTAGGATATGATGCACATCAGCATTAATTACAGTTAGTCATTTGAGTGGCAGCAAGAGATAGAATGCTGTTTAAGTAGCCAGGTTATGTAAGGTTATTTAAATTAGGGTCTTGAGACCTGACACATAAATAATTCCATACATATCTGTAGCTTATATACAGTCAGGATTTTTCTTCCATCCTCTTTGCATCTTGAAATTAGTCCAAAGGTAAAGATTTTAATACGGATGTCATTTATCTTCTGCATTAACGTGTCAGTAGAAATATACATTTAAAATGTTCTCAAAATTTATGTTCCTTTAAAAAAAAAAGATCTACGTAACAAATGAGAGTTGAATTCTGCTTAGTTTTCAAGATATCAGTTGCGTATAGCTAAGGCAATCGATTTCCCCTCAAACCCCCCACCCCCCCTCCCTCCCTCAACCCCCAGCTCGTTTTATTAGAACGGTGAGTTTTTCATTATTTGGAAATGTTAATTCGTTATTTTTGAAGGCATCTTGCTTTAAAGCAGTTAGACACCAGTACTGTACATATAATACTATATATAATACACTCTGAACCACAGACACACAGTAATATTAGCTTGCTTATCTTGCTAACACTTGATTATTGTTATTGTCATTACAATATCCATATCACAATACTGCACTAATATTTAAACACTTTTCTTTCATTCCTAAGCATCAGAATTCAGTAGCATACACATAGTTACACCTCTATTTCCTTCAAATTACCACGTTCCAGTGTAACAGTGTATGGAACAAGGACCGTTTGGTACAAATTAGGCACTAATTAGGCTACATTTACGCTCTCTAAATCACCTGCGTGACAAACGGACAATCGTACTCTTGTTTTTCTTCCAAATTGGATTAGACAAGAGTTGCATCATGTCTATATTTGTTTATTATTATGTTTGGCAGGGTGACTATAATTTGTAGCTCTAAAAAGCTTTCAGACAGCATTTCGATGGGTAATTAAAGAATATACTTAAAAAGAGAGCGAGTGAGGGAAGGTAATAAACTTTAATTTGTAATACTTGGTGTAGTTTTAATTATAATTTTTTTTTTGGAACATATAGATGAGGTAGTCTACAAAAATATTATATGTACGTACGCAGCTGCCAACCGTTTGTTTACGCAATACATGTTGTTGGTCTTCTTCTTTTTGGCTGCTTCTGTTAGCGGTCACCATGTCGGATCATTTGATCCGCATATTTGTATTGGCACATGTTTTACACCAGATGCCCTTCCTGACATAACCCTCCCATTTTTATCTGGGCTTGGGACTGGCATTGAGAGTGCACTGGCTTGTGCAACCCCCCCAGTGGCTGGGTTGATTCCTTGCCCGGGAATCGAACCAGGGCAATGGCAAGGATCCTTAGCCACTATAAAGCAGTGCAAAACTGTATTTTATTCTTCTTTTTATACTGTCTTCTGTAATCACTTTATCCTAAAATACAAATCCCAAATCCCAAACAAATTTTTATTATTAATATTATCATTAATAATAATAATAGTAATAATAATAATAATTATAATAATGATAATGATAATAATAATAATAATAATAATAATAATAATAATAATAATAATAATAATAAGAAGAAGAAGAAGAAGAAGAAATTTATATAATTACAATTATAATCGTGGAGTTCATTGATAGTAGTCTGTTTATTTGTTAGTTTATTGGACCTGTACTAGTGACAGATGGATGCAGCAGGTCAACGTAGTGCTTTTTAGATTTTAAGCCTGTTTTCCTTTATTTAATCATCATTCAAGTTTGTTGCAGAGATAGTGTAGCTCATTGTTACTGATTCTTGTTTCATGTGAAACCTTTTGCTTAGCATATTTGTTTTCCTTGAAAACAAATATATGTTAATTAGATTGTTTATAGAGTGTATGTGAGCTGGCTTTGTTGCTTGTAGATTATACAGCCTACTGTAGGCAAACCATGGATGTGAGATTGAACAAAAAACACAGAAACAGTGAATTAAACCATTTCTCCCTTCAATCATTATGGGAAATGCGTGGTCCCTGGCTAATAAAATAGACACACTTGAGCCCTGTTGTGCTTATAAACAACATATAGAGTAATAATAGACATATTACTTTTAGCAAGTGTTTCTGTTTCTTGGACATTGAACTCCCATTGACCCAGTAGTATTTGCAATGAAGTTTCCATAAACCATTGTTGTTGTCCCTTCCTCATTCTGTACTACACTCCAGCTGGCTTCCCGCAACTAGGTGTCATAATAACAGTGTAAAAATGGTCTCATGAAGCTGTTGAGACTCTGTGAGGCTGTTTGGAAAGCACAGAATGAGCTGAACTCTGTGAGAAGACATTAGCAGCATGACCATCTGTATCATAGACTACATTCGTTTATGCATTGAGAACATCATCCCCAGCAGGGTAGTCTTCTGCTTTCCAAACAATAAACCATGGATTACAAGCAGCCTGAAGGTACTTCTGAACAATAAGAGAGCTGGGGATATGAAGGAAATGAGGCATATACAAAGAGACCCAAAGGGGACAAGAAAGAAAAGCAAGGACCCCTTCAAAAAAAAAAAACTGTACATTAAGCTAGAGTAGAATTGTGCAATGGATGTTTGGAGTGTTATGACACACATCACTGGTGTAAGGGCCAGCACTGGGCCAACTCTAGGAAGTTCGGATGTTAAGTGGTATCTTCTCAAACACTCAGCCATGCCATACATCTGCAGTGTTGACAGTTTTACTCAATCTCTATCTTCATCGCCCAGAGGTTTTAATGACTATCAACCAATAACCAAAAATCTTATATAATGAAAACCCTGTAAAAGCTGTAATTTAGCCCAGCTCAAGTCCATGGTCAAATATTCATATAGGCAGACCATCTGCCATTTGCTTATCTACACTGTGCTAGTGTGTACAGTAGCTATATGTCTACTGTAGAGCATCCACTCTTATTAGGACAAATAAGACAAGGTGTAGGATGTTCTCTGACTTTACCAGTGTCTTATACATCATATGACCTTCTCTACTGTGTGAGAAGTTAAGGTGGAAATTACTATTCTACCTCTTTATAGACTACCTGACAGTCAGACCCCATTTTGTGGTACTGGATTACGACCAGCTGGTGAGCTGCAGATATTCTTACATCCCTTCCTGCTCACCCTGTACACATAAGATTAGACCTCAATATTTTCATGCTGTATTGTGGGCTGTCAGTGGTTCCCAGATGTCAAAGTACAGGACCGTGAGCAATGGCTTTGCAAAGCGGTGTGAAAGGAACAAGCTAAAGATTCATATGAACATAGACTGATGGAGATGGTAATGGACCATGAAGATGCTTATCTCTCTTTAGGGGGAAGATGTGGAGGAGGTGGAAAAGTACTTGGGAATAGACCTGAGACAGCTGCCTCAACTGGATGCATAACGCAGTATCGGCTTCCAAGAAAGGACAGAGCAGACTAAATTAGTTGCTTAATAAATAATGAAGGATTCTGCACGTTTATATTTACATTCACAGCATTTGGCAGATGCTCTTGTCCACAGAGATGTGTAAAAGTGGTTTGAAGTATATATCAACACTGGTTCAGTCTGGAGTGACATGATGAAAGTGACATGCTAGTAAGCAGATCGTACTAGTTTTGCAGTTTATTGGGACCAACCTGACTCTCTTTAACTGAAGAAGACAAAGATCAAACTGTTGCCTGTCATAGACAATGTTGGGACTTCAGCAAGACCCTTAACCCTTAACTGTTCTGGTTTCAGAGTGTCAGCCAATGAGCAAATGCAAATATAAATGTTTTTAGTTTATCAATAGTCCGGCAAGGGGTGATAACTTTATTCCTGCCCCTTATCAGGCTATATAACATAAACATTTATGGAATATGACACGTCTTTATCCAGATCGACATACAAACGTGTATTGAATTTTCCATAAAAATACATCTGCATACTGGTTCACCAAATCAGGGACTAAAAGTATCTTTCTTTCTTTCTTTCTTTCTTTCTTTCTTTCTTTCTCTCTCTATTTTTTATCTATTATTTTCTTTTTATTAATTGTCTGTCTTTCTAAGTCAGTGTTGAATTTTATACCTATATAGCTATCTAAATAGAATTCTGCAAGGTGATGCACAGGTATGCAGGTTCCCTTGAGGAGGCACATATTCTATCAGATAGTTCAAATGCTGCAAGGGATAAAACTGAAAGGGGCAGAATTTCCCTACTGACTCTTTATAGAGTCTTCCTGAAAACAAAGTTAATATGAGCTGGGATGCTGAGCCATGGCTATTGATTATCTTGTCTTTACCCATGAGAAAAGGAGAGAGAGAGAGAGAGAGAGAGAGAGAGAGAGAGAGAGAGAGAGAGAGAGAGAGAGAGGGCTAGCTCGGGTTGACTATTAGCCCAAGGTATCATTCTCCTTCCTACTGTGGAAGCTGATGATGACCTGTGCTGGGGGATCACCGGCTGTTCTATATAGTGAAAGACACAACCGCTTTTTGTTGAAGCTGTCTGTGGAAGCCCCTCTGGCACTCAAATGATAGCCATGCGGCTTATCTATTTTTTTTTTTTCTAGTGTTTCAAATCACAGCAGTGGAGAAGCATCTTGCACCTGTGCAGCGGGAGGTTACATGAAAACCTGGAGTGCAGAGACAACCTGTCTTTTCCATGGTGGATTGCACCAGACCGTGTACTATTTATAGGCTCACATAGAGCGTGAAAGAGGCAGTGCATTAAAACACTGCTTTGCTTGCAGTCAAAAATGCTTTAGCCCATGTGAAGTAGAATAGAATAAAATTGAACAGAAAAGAATCTCTTTTCTGGTTTGATAGTTATATGTTCATAATCTGACAGATGTTTACTTGTTTTATGTTATTGGAACTCTTATTGTTGTAAGGTACATACATCCATGTATTAAATTAATATACTGTTAATATGCTATTCAACTTATTTTTACGTTGACCAATAAAATAGAATACAATAGAATACAATAGAATAGAATATGGATTTGTCCATAACAGTTATACAAACCTAACTGATTTATAGCTGGAAGTGTGACAGTCTGAGTATACTCGTTATTTTACTGTAGCTAATGCTTGTTAAATGATAAATATATGGTATACTTTTACACCTCAACCTTATGAAGCCATAAATATATATAGTATTTAATTTTCTGTCAGAGATCATGTTGAGTAAGCTACTTACTAATCTTTTTCTATTTCTTCATTGATAATTTAATTAGGTATTTTATTACTGGTTGCCTCTGCTGATTCAGTATTCAAAATTACTGGCAATTAAATTGGGAAATTGATGTTTTCAGTACTATATTACATGAGAATTTGCACTAAAAAATAATAGTTGTGGTTCTTATGGCTATTAAATCTTAAGGATTATAATTACAGGGTCTATAGATGTTTAATGCAGCCTTGAAAAAAGCAGTCACTAAAAAAACCAGGATTGATCAGTAAATAAACAATCACTCTCATCTCTGATGATTTGTGTTAATAAGATAAAAAAAAAAATCTAATAAAGTCTTCAAAGGTCATTTCCGGACTTATCTTGGATTAAAGTTATACGCTGGCATTGTAACCCTGGCGAAGTGACTGTGGGCTTCATAAGCAGGGATCAAAGCATATGTGTCAGTACTTGCAAGCTGAAAAGGAAGGATGGCATAGGTCAGAAGAGGCACCATTAGCGAGAAGCCCCTTTCTCACATGTGGCAAAAAAAGAAGACGTGTGGGCTCTTGAGGTGTGAAATGAGTTGTGGTGTGGAGATCAAAGTGGTCAAGCATACAATGATGCAGGGCGAAAAGCTAACAAGTCATCGAATTGATCTCCACGGGATTCATCAGCCAGATGGTCTCTTTGAATAGAGGCACCTTAATTCTGACAAAGAAACTGTGTATCATCCAGACCTTTAGATCTCGAATGTGTTTCACAGCAGTCTCTCATCAGCACCCCAACACACATCTACACATGCAGAGTCCGACATGTCATTTTGGGGTCTGTGTTGAAATACTGGTCTGAAATTAACAAGGGACAAAGCAGCAGGAGTATGAATAAAGGATTTTCACGTTAGAGTGAATACAAATGCTCATTGCTTTGCCTGTTTCTCTGTACTTCAAACATTAAAGATCAGTTTTCAAGCATATAATTTCGTATTCATAGCTTATCACATATTTCAAGCTTATTACAGAGGTAACTTCCCAGTTATATGTTCTCTTGGCATCATATGAAATATAACTCTGGCACATACTTGAGTGTTTTGCTGCAGAGTGTAAATCAGCAGGGAGGAAAATGAACTAAGAGGAAAATTCTGAGAGGAAAGAATTTACCCCGGTTGAGGATTTTCACCATTTTAGTACCTATTTATAAGTGATGGAAAAAGAACGTACAGTAAGATTGACAAATGGATTGGGCTAGTGGCATTGTTAAGGTCACTGTACCAGTCCGTGCTGGTGTACTGTGTTGTACGGTTCAATAAATATTACCTATGGGCATGAAATGTGGTAGGTTCTTCCTCAGGGTAGCAGGGTTTAGTTTGTTATAGGGCGAGCTTGGTAATCTGGGAGAATAGTCGAGCTACTACTCCCCCAAATAGATAGGGGCCAATTGAGGTGGTTTGGGCACCTTACAAACCTGCCACCTGATTGGAGGTTTCATTGGATGCATCACATCTCGGGATTCGCCAGGGGCATCTAAAAACTAGTGGCTGGGGTAAGAAATGTTTGTACTGACCTTCTCTGTCTGTTGCCACAATGAATCCCACCAGAAATATTGTATTCTCTCTCTCTCTCTCTCTCTCTCTCTCTTTCTCTCTCTCTCTCTCTCTCTCTCTCTCTCTCTCTCTCTCTCTCTCTCTCTCTCTCTCTGTAGCTATACATGCCACTCACAAGATCCCAGTTTGACCGCTTCCTGATCCATCTTGATGCCCTACCCCTGGTTGGAGTCTCGTAACTTGTTAATGCACTTTGCTGGGATAGATCTGCATGGACAGCCAGTGACCCATGGGGTTACTGTGGACAGAACCACTAGTTAGCTTTCCAAATTACTCCTAGTTATTCTATTACTTCAAAAAGCTAAACAACGTTATGTTCATTTCTTGCATCTGAAACTGAAAGCATTTGACCAACATGATTATTGAGTCTTTCTGAGGTGTGGTAAACTTACTCATCTTTGGGCACTCATACAATGGTTTTTTGGGCCCGAGTCCACTTCTCACATCCGGTCTCCCTGAATTACTTTGCCTGTCTGCACACCAGAGATAATCAATCATTACATCCTGTGTGGAAAAAGTCTTAATATTTTGCAGAAACATGCATAGAATTAGTTATAAATAGAGAGAGTTTTGAAAATGGTCAAAGCAAACTAAAATATATATTTATTTTTTTTCATGAAATGAGCCAGATGCCAAACAGGTCAATAGCCTGAATCAGTGCATAAACAGGAAATGTGATTGATGCTGCTTTACTAATGCCCTCTTTAATATTATTTATATATTTATTATTCCAAGCAGACACATTTGAGAATATGAAAACGCATTCATCAGTGGTGCAGGGCAAATATTTTGATTCTTTCTACATCTAATTAGCAGAGAAGAATAAGAATGTGAATGTGAAGAATGTGTAAGAATGATGAAGTTATTTTAACATAAGGTATATTAATTTTTTTTAATTATTATTATTATTATTATCATTATTATTATTATTATTATTATTATTATTATTATTATTATTGTTATTATTATTATTATTATTATTATTATTATTATTATTATTATTATTATTATTATTATTATTAGAAAACGAATGTTAATCATTGCCAAATTCACATTTTCAAAACTATTCTTACCAAACACACATTTAACAATTTTTGGAAGCAGACTATAGTGTCAGCACTTTTGGGTATAAGATATAAAGATATAATTGGGTTATATCTTTAGGCAGAGGACTAAATGTCACAGTCAGCTGATTACCTTGCAAAGTATTCCTTCAGATCTAGGTTTTCAACTGATGCACCAAGCCTATTCCTGTCTAGTGTTTCTGTTGTTTCACCACAGTGTGTTCTCTTGTTTCTGGATTTTTTCTGACCTTTGATACACTGTTTGCATATCACCTGCATGTGGATTTGTTTGCTACTGCCAGTTAGTGTTAATTTGCAGTACTGTGTACAAATGTTGCCATCTCTGCAGTAGGTGCATGATAATCGCATGATTGCCAGCAGTAAAGCTATAATACAACACTTCTATTAACAAGAAATTAATATCGATTAAGTGATATTTTGGACAGAATATGGACAATTGTTCTGTTTATTTTTGCTCTTTTAGTCATTTTACAGGCTCTCTAGCCAGTTCAATTTGATGTATACATTCCCATGAGGTGTTTTCAGTTAAATCGTCTTCCCTTGGTTTCAATATGGTTTCATATTTTAAGCCAAAACTTCCAAATTATCCCCGAAAAGCATAATTTGTTGATTATTATCTTTTCTGTACTGTACTAACCCTTTCAAACTAGGATGTGGACTATTGGGCAATGGCTGGCTCAAGCGGTTTAGGCTCTCATTTGTTGCTTGAAGGATTGGGGTTCAAGGCCGAGCAGTGCCAAGATGCAACTGTTGGGCCTTAACCCTTAACCCTTTCTGCTCTAGGAGTTCTGTATCATGGTAGACCCTATGCTCTGACCTCAATTTCCAAAGCTGGGATAAGCGAAGAAAAGAATTTCACAGTGCATTGTGTATATGTGACAAATAAACATTTCATTCATTCATCTTCTACCGCTTATCCGAACTACCTCGGGTCACGGGGAGCCTGTGCCTATCTCAGGCGTCATTGGGCATCAAGGCAGGATACACCCTGGACAGAGTGCCAACCCATCACAGGGCACACACACACTCTCATTCACTCACGCAATCACACACTACGGACAATTTTCCAGAGATGCCAATCAACCTACCATGCATGTCTTTGGACCGGGGGAGGAAACCGGAGTACCCGGAGGAAACCCCCGAGGCACGGGGAGAACATGCAAACTCCACACACACAAGGTGGAGGCGGGAATCAAACCCCGACCCTGGAGGTGTGAGGCGAATGTGCTAACCACTAAGCCACCGTGCCCCCCGACAAATAAACATCTCTTCTATAATATTATAGTGTGAACACAGCCAAGGGAAATGAAATACACAGTGTCCCTATGTCCTACTGCTATTAAGGAAATACAGGCACTCTTGAAACGTTGCTTGACCATTTAAAGTTGTGAACCGTGACAAACTGCTGTATAAAAGAAAATGCCGAACAGTGTGTTGGTGAATCAGGGCGGCTGTTATTACTGTACTCTCGACTTGATTATTGTTGATCATTGTCCTATAATGGTACACTTGTTCTATTTCTTACTTAGCCTTGCACATAGAATCCTGCACGCTGTCAATCACCAAAACTTCATGTTTTAATTATTATCACCACTGGGTCACAGGTATTCATGTCACTAGGCAGACTACTGGATAGGGGTCTGTCTGATTTTATGTTCACTGTCAGCTGTTCAGACATCTCCTCATAAATAATGCACATCATCCCACAGAATTGTTGCAGAAATGAGGCTGGGAAATTCCAGGAGCACTCTTGAAATCTGAACGGAGTTCTTCAAAAAATGAAGCAAAGAGCCGTCACAATGCATGGTTTGGATTTAGATTGGGCATTCCCAGAGACTGCTTATACTTAGCTCTTCTAGACTTTTCTTCTAGCTAAATCCATAGGAGGCTGATGATTTTAAACCTTTAACTGATAACAGCTCCACAGATTTGTTTCTTATTTTTCAAAAAGAACTCCTAAAGGTTAGGCAATTTGTAAGCAAAGCAGTTTTCGGATTTCTTTTTGACTTTTAGCCGAGCTCATTAATAGTCTGACTGTACAAGGCACCCAGCAGCATGCCAGTGTTTCTCAAATATCGATCGCTGACATCCGGAAACCCCACTGCATGATAATTTGACTAGGATTTGCTCAGAGGTTCTAAAATTGAATCTGAGTAATGGTGAAATATTGTGCAGGCAATACTATGAGAAAATGTGCTCAGGGGTCTCATATTTGAAAGTTACTTTGTTTTGCATTTTCTTTATTGCATGATGGACAATGGGGGCACGGTGGCTTAGTGGTTAGCACGTTCGCCTCACACCTCCAGGGTTGGGGGTTTGATTCCCGCCTCCACCTTGTGTGTGTGGAGTTTGCATGTTCTCCCCGTGCCTCGGGGGTTTCCTCCGGGTACTCCGGTTTCCTCCCCCGGTCCAAAGACATACATGGTAGGTTGATTGGCATCTCTGGAAAATTGTCCGTAGTGTGTGATTGCGTGAGTGAATGAGAGTGTGTGTGCCCTGCGATGGGTTGGCACTCCGTCCTGGGTGTATCCTGCCTTCATGCCCGATGACGCCTGAGATAGGCACAGGCTCCTTGTGACACGAGAAGTTTGGATAAGCGGTAGAAAATGAGTGAGAGTGAGTGCATGATGGACATCTTCTTAAACCTGTTTCTTCATACATTACCACAAAAAAGAACTTTCAGGGAAAATATGTGTGTTATATGCAAACAAACAAGTAAATAATGTGTTATAATGATCATGTAAGTAGATATTTGGTAACGCTCAAGATATAAACCCTTATGGCTTAAAGACGCAAACTTTAATATATTAAACAAATTTGAATGAAATTTAATATAGTTATACATATGATAACTACATAATCACACTGATATCATCCCATTAAATCTCATAAAATTTTTTGGTTCCTGCCTGACTGTTTATTTGAGCACACAATAAACAATATAATTTAAAAAGGAAGTGAAATTTCTTATTTACTGTCTTTGGATATTTAACTTTCAGAAGCAGCAAAGACATTTTTATTGGTTGCTCTAAAATAAAGACAGTATAAATGAATAATGATTATTTTTTTTTTTTTTTTTTTAGAATTTGGACAAATACTGAATAAACACAATGACAAATTTGTAAACATGCTATAACTGAAAAATTAAAAAAAAAACACCAATGAACCATGCTTTACTGCTCTTATTCAACCCTGGCTTAAGAATGATTATGGATTTTAGTTTATTACTGACATCACATTGTGCTTTTTAACATTTTCTGGTAACATTTATTATTATGGAATGTCCACAAAAAAACTTTTGAGCCTGTTTTTGTTAACTCTTACCTTATAACAGCTAAAGAGTCATTCCCGTAGCCTTTGTAAAGTTAATACTTTAGAAATATGCACTTTGCCACTTTACTAACAATCCAAAAGGCACACCTACTTTTTCAGAAAACTTAGTGACTGTTTCAGTTTATTCACAGTAGTCTCCTTCAATGGCTTCTTACAGAAATCACAATAGTATATTGTACTCTTTGTTAAATAACAATGATTTTTATGATTTATGAATCTGGCTGGGATTATGTGGACCGTCCTCTAATAAGATTTCAAGGTTTAACAATGCTGTGGTTTAATATATTAGAGAGAGCAAGAGACTGGTTTTAAATCTAATGTATCTTATCTTTTTTTAGTCTGATCAGCTCTACATTTAAGACGATTCATCATGATAAACAATATCCATACAGGGAAATACAGAAGGAAAGCACTGTCACGTAAAGGCAGGAAGCAAGCTGAAACAACATTGTATATGGCAATGAAATTACAGCTAGCTTAGAAGATTAACTGAGCTGTACCACACATCTCATAGATACAGTAATTCCTCTTAGTGCATGTTTGCTGTTTAGTGCCTGTATAATTCAAATGGAATGACAGGTTTATAACCGGAGAATTACTATCAGAGCGTAAATCAATAAAAATGGATATTAATGGTTCATAATAACTATAAAGAATGCATGCATGAGTTCCTTCTAAAAACTATCACAGTTCGAAGAAAGGCTGTGGTATAAGCTAAGAGATGGGACTTTGTAGTTGTAGTATGGGGAAGGTCCACATATAGGTGTGATGTGAGTGGATGTGCAAAAGACATAATCTAATACCGTATCAACACCTAGGGGTGTTAAAATAATTTTTGGTAACAGACCACATTATACTTAGTCCAAAAATCTTCTTTAATGTGTTACTCTATGTGAAAGGTACGTCAATGCACAAAACAAATAATCAAGCCATTCTATTCCAGTGTTACCACTCTTAAGATTAAGTCAGATTATTATGTACTATCTGACATGAATCTACACAAAATAACCCATAGCACTGAAATGGACAGAAAAAGGTATATTTTTTGCAAAATTATTTCCGAAACAAAAGTATAAAACGCAAAATTTATGAATGAATTTGTGAGTTGTGAGTATTCAACCCATACATTAGCTGTTTTGGGAAGAAACATGCTTACAACATAAAATTTTTAGCTGGCTAAGCAAGTATTACATATCATTAGCACATTTCATCAGTATCTGAGTTTATTCCTAAAGTGTTGGTGGGGGCGTGGTCAAGTGCCAGATTGTGGAATGGGGGCGGGGTCTGGAGGATGAATGGTAAGGATGAAGCAAAGCATGATATTGGATATGCGGTTTCTAATCTTGACGTATATCCAACGCTACCCTAGTGCCTACTCATCCTTATCGCTCATTCTCCTGACTCCTCCCTCCGTCCACAAGGCCTTTATTGCTAAACTCTCCTTTTTTTTTGTTTGACTCAATTAAGGTTAATCAAATTACAGCAACCTTTACCCCTGGCTGTATGTTTGACACCCTTGATGTAACCTTACATGTAGACTTACAGTATATGGTAGAATTGCACTCATACGTTTGGAAAACGTGGGTTCTAGAACATTAGTCTATCCAGGGTACAATTAGCATGCATGGTAATATTGCATTGTAATAATGAAACACTAGCACACAGCTGTTTGTGGAACTTCATTATACAATTAGCATCTCATTTATTTTTTGCCTCCATTCTATACATTGCATAGAGGAAAAAAAATATATATTGCTCATTTTTTAGAGCGAGTGGTGTCATTTATCAAAGTGTGCCAAGAACAAATTGGAATTCTGTGCATTAGAAGTGGCAGTAGGCTCTAGATAATTGGCATTTATCATACATGCAGATGGACGGCTCCATGCAATAAAGCTGTACAGACGTTCATAAATCCTACCCATTCTAAATTGCTCTGCTTGGGCACAGCCACGCAGATTTACATAAAGAAACGCCCCCAAATGACCATATAAGCTAAACAACTTGGTTTTTATATAGGTGATTTTATGGCTTTATGTGTGCAACCTATTGCATATAGTTACATTAGGAAAAGAATGCAGTGGCATATAAAATCTTCAATTTTAGAAATATTTTCTTTTCTGTTGTTTGAAAATACAGGATATATATATATATATATATATATATATATATATATATATATATATATATATATATATATATATATATATATATATATATATATAACTTTTATTTATTTATTTGTTTGTTTATTTATTTATTTGTTTGTTGGTTTGGCTCACTGTTGGTTTTTGAAACAGCAGATCTGTCTCCAATTTCTTGTTGAAATGTGCTTGTGGTTAAAAACCCTAGAGTAGAAGTGCATTAAGTTTACAAAGCATGCTGTTTTTGAGACAAGATACTGGAAAGAGCAACTAAAATTGCACTGAGCAAATGAAATTGAAGGATGACACATCACTCTCAGCAATGTGTCATCCTTATAAAATATGTTTCCTACCAAATGTGGGCGCAAAACAAAATTCAAGCATGTCATGTAATGTTCAGGTGTGCCTTTTCATCTGTATCACCTGTGTGCATTGTATTGTAAGCACCGAAATCTCTCAATTTCTCAGACAGAAACTATAATCAGTTTACATGCAATTCCACTCTTCTACCACTAGGCTTTTCTGCATACACGTGAGTTAGAGAAGTTGTTATGCTACATTCACATGCTAGTTCACAAGTTTCCCACTAGGAAGTTTCACATGAGTAACCCCTCATGTCAACCCCACTGTAAATCTCTGAAATAGATCTGAAATCTCTGAGTTTTTGAGATGAGAGGAGTCCTAAACTTTCCGTACCTGAAAGACATGTTTTGTTCATTTTTTTCTAAATGCAGCTAAATTTCAGGGCTTGTCATTTTGTTCATATTCATTTATGTGTATCAGCAACCAACAATTCTATTTATATTTATTCTGTTATTATACATACATACACACACACATATACAGTATATATATATATATATATATATATATATATATATATATATATATATATATATATATGTGTGTGTGTGTGTGTGTGTGTGTGTGTGTGTGTGTGTGTGTATGTATGTATAATATACTATATATAAAAATAATATATATATATATATATATATATATATATATATATATATATATATATATATATAATATGCATATATGTATAAAGAAATAAAGAAATATGAAAAGAAGTTACTATTTAATTTTTTTTTCTACAACAAAGCATGTGAACACGACACGCTCACAATTACGGCTTCGGAAGCAGGATAATTCCAACGAAGGCAGCATAAATATACACACGATCGATCACTCGCGTTCTACTGTATGTGTAGAAACGTCTGTATGCTCCATTAACGCACAGCATCATGTGTAAACATGGTTGTTAACTGAGATCCCTGGTTACAGTAAGCTTGGGAAATTTGTGAAATTTCATTTAAACAATGCATTATTACCATCATCCTGGGAATAATCGCAGGCTTATTTTGTAGCCTGAAAACCCACAGTGTGTTGCGTTGATTTAATAAGAACAGCGCCGAGGTGAACGTGTACCAAAGACCCTGATTATGCCCTGATGAGCACTAATCATAGGTAGTAAACCTGCATCAGATTTGGACTATTATCCACTTTAGTTCCAAGAATCTGTCAAACAAAATGACCTGCCTGAAAAAAAAAAACAGATAAAGGTCATTTAAACACAGCTGGGGTGGGCTGAAGATGCAATTTCATGGTTCAGCTGTAACACGCGATTCATGTCTCATTCCATGTTGAGCTCAATTAAACATACGTCATGAAAATGTCTAAACTGAACATATTACAATTATGCTTAATATCAGAATAAACATTAAAAGGCAATTCCAAGATTGTGTCCATGATAATGTCATTTAGTGTATTATGATTAACAAACATTCATTTAACTATTTTAAATGTCTCATTAATATTAATGTGATATTAATCTCATTAATGGATATTTTTATTGAATATCAGATAAAACATCTCTTTATTTTTACAAGGTTACTTTAAGACGACTGCTATATTTTGTGCTTAAATGATTCACTGGTTTGAGTATTTTAGAATTATAATACACAAAAAATGGCTGCATTCATACTAATGGAATACTGTATGAACAGTAAGAACCTTCCAATGATCATTCATTTACTTATTTTCAGTTATTGGTAAAAACCTATTATTTGTTTAACAGGGCCAGCAGTCAATACTGTTGAAAAGTGACAACAATGAGAGCACACACTTGTCTTCTATTCATGATCTTTAGAAAAACATCCTGCAACATCCTGTTGAACATGACATGATGACATTATGGGTTTAAGGTTAGGGTTAGAATTAGAGGATTGAGTGAATGCAGCGGTTAAATGTAATGGGAAATGATGTTTTAAGCATGAGATGTTCGATGGATTCACATAGAAATGTATAAATAATACAAGTTTAGTGGGCTGAATGATATTTCAAGGTTAAGTGTAGTAACTAATAACTACCCCTAATACATACATAAATAAATAAATAAATAAATGAAAGATTAAATGAAAAAAAAAAACACATTATTATTAAAATTAAAATCACAATCAATATTAAAATTAAATGTACCGGATAAAAAAATTAAATAAATAAACTAAAAAAAATGGGCAGTAAAATCTAACATAAAACACTTAAAAAGTTAAAACCCAGGTACATAAATATGATTTAAGTTTTCAAATGTTTTAAATTTTATAAATGTTTTAAGTTATTTATCATTTACACGTTTCAATATATTTTACTGTTACTGTTATATTTTTTGTTACTTCAAACAAATATTAATAAATGTAATGTGAGTGTAATGGGCAGCTATGTATTTAATGCTTTATTAATGCATCTATTAAACAAATTCTGATTTAGACCTGCCCCATGAGTGCTTTAATGGTTAGAGAGCAATGTACTGGAAGTATTTAGTCCTGCTTATATTACAGTTTTAATCTTGCCTGTTAGACCTCTTCAATATCCTCTGTCTCAGAGTCAGCATCCGTGTCGTGGGACAAATGAGAATTTTCTAAACTTTCAACTCAGCCACTGAGAACCATCAACCATGTGGACTAAATAAATTCATTCTATCTTAGTACCGAATAAGAAACAAAAGAAATAAAGTGCAATGCATGACTTTATGAACTCATGTTTATGTATAGATTTTTTTGTAACAAAAGATTTTTAATCACAGAAATATTTTACAGAAGGCTCTTCTTTTTTTCATCATTTTTACAAGCCAAGGGAAAAATCTGTCTATGTACTGTAATGTCACATACACACTGACACATCTTCTTATTGACGCTGACCAGGAAAATAAAAGTATCACTGTACACCTTGCTTTCATACATTGTTGTACAAAAATGAGTTAAATAATCAATACACCAAAAGCCTTGACAAGAAAAACGTATCACACGAAAGCAGTAAGAAAAAATCTGACATAAAAACGTAACCGAAATGGAGATTTGTGTGAATAATTGTTTTCTTTTTTCATTTAAATAATCTGAAATAATCATTGTTTTATGGTATGTATTGAAGGCAATAAACCATTAAATCTATGCACATATAAAAATAAATGTTTTCCAAATAATAAAAAATACCTAAACAAATAAACCGATCCTTTAATTTCCAGTAATTCATTAGAATATTTAAAGGAAAATAAAAAGAAATAGAGCTTAGACAGCTCTTTGCTTTACAATGTAGTAACCCTTTAAAAAGTTTTACATTTTTCATTCACAAAAAAAATCAGTCAGCTAATAGCAAAACACTGCATTTAAATATTCATGTGAATTTTAAAACTGTATTTGGCCAATATACAGGAATACTAACCTATAAAGCAATAATTCAGCC
This sequence comes from Tachysurus vachellii, assembly GCF_030014155.1. Lineage (NCBI taxonomy): Eukaryota > Metazoa > Chordata > Actinopteri > Siluriformes > Bagridae > Tachysurus > Tachysurus vachellii. Next base: position 8,189,265 of record NC_083469.1, read on the forward strand.
AATTGCTGGATATATGAATGGAAAAAAAAGACGAATGGAGAAAAATGCAAAATAATAAACAAAATATTATTTGGCAAAAAAAAGAATTTTTTTTTTACATTCACATTTCATAGTTTTATGTCATTTTCATACAAATGTATTCTCATCAAATTTGTGCATTTAGTCTTTTGTGTCGTTTGTGCACATACACTTAGTTTGACAAAGGAAAAAAAAAAAATCAGTCTTATTTTCTCTGAGATTCTCATACATCATTCATGATTGGATATAAATCCACATCTGTTCTCAAATTGCCAAGGCAGTCAGTGAGAGCCTCAGGTTCAGGCTGCAGTGATGAGGGCCAGCACGTGCTGTTGCCACTTCCCTCATTCATATGCTCACAATGTCAACCTGGAGTTTGTATTTTGATCAAATGGACAGAAGGACAAAATCATTAACATGGGAATTCATGCAGTACATATCCTTTCAATTTGGTCCTAGGAGTCCTTCTTCCTTTGAAAAGTCAGCCTATTTGCTCTTATCCAAACAGGACTGATGCCAAAAAGCTGGCCTTTTCTGACAAAAGACAAGTCAGAAGTCATGGCCATTAATCAGACTGTACTCTCCATGACCCATTCAGAGCTGTCAAGTGCCCCTTTATCTCCTTCCCCCTCGCTCTCGTCGCACTGCAGCAGCATGCCGTTCACTGACAGGCTCCTTTTAGTCCAGATGTTGCTGATACGCTGTGGGTAGCTAAGGCACTGCGAAGCACCAACATCACCCATGTCAAAAGAGTGACTGCGCTTGGGCTTGTTCTCCAGAGGCAGCTTGAGCAAGCGGCCTAGCCTGGAGTCCCCGCGGCCCAGCAGTGGCTCCTTGTCTGAAAGAATGTTCATGGCAGCCATGATGGCCCCTGTGGAGGAACGGTTACCTGGATCCCTGGCTGGAGCTTTTATGTCCAGAGAAGCAAAAGCTCCAAGCAGATGGTCTAGATTTGCCCTTGTTTTAGCTGGAGCTCGCTTCCATCTGTGAGGTCCACTGCTGGACTCGGCACACGGGTCATAACGTCCCACCTTCTCACTGCCAATCGAGTCTGTTGAGGAAGTGGAAGAGAGGCTGCTTTGCAAAGAGCCACACTTAAACTCTACAACCTCATCATGCATCACAACTACGGCTTTGGAGGCCGAAGGTGGAGGAGCACCACTAACCAACTGTGCTGCCTGCATTCCCCCATTGGTTTGAGAGTAAGTGTTGCTCACTGATACAAGCTTGGCGACTTGGGAAGAGCTACTCACTTTGTAGCGCACCATGAGGATGACAATGAAGACCAGGAGAGTCGCAACGATCACGCCACCAATCACCAAGATCATAGTCCCCCCAAGGAACTGCCGGTGAAGAGACTGGCAGCGTGGGTAGTCATCACGAGTCACAAACTGAACGCAGCCCACTATGTTGGTGGCGGTGAGGGTGGTAGCGGTGTCGTCCCAGATGGCGAGCACGCACAGGTCATACTGCATCCCTGGCATCAGGTTGTTGACCACAAAGGCTCTGCTGGCAAATGGTATCATCCTTCAAAGAATAAAAAAAAAACATGCTGTGAGATAAAGAGGCCAAATCAAAGAATATGCAGTTTTTTGATATTGCAAATGGCCTAAAGCAACTAAACAAAATAGCAGATATTAAAACAAATTGCAAATATGATGCAAATTTGATTGCAAAATTGTTCATTGAAATGTTTAATTAAAATGTTCACTGACAGTGAAGTTTGTAGTGATTTCATCATTTAAAGTTGTTTGATGTTTGATAAATATTCATTAAGTCCTGAATATTGTAAGAAACCAATTAAGAATCCTTTTGCTATGGCGAAATCTTAATTCTGACTAATAACATTAATGATATCATTTAACAGAATAACAAGGCACATACAAATTAAACCAGTTTCAAAACTAGTGTACATTTTATACCATTATACCATTCAGTTTTTCCCCATGGGGAATGCTTAAAGATTATATATAGAATTTTGTAAACAGACCATGTCCCAAGTAGAAAAAGGTTATGAATAGCTAAGATCTCTTCATTTCCTTATTATTAAATAACTTATTTAATCCCTAAAGATTATTAACAGAATAATTAAAAATAATAATTATTGTTGTTTTTATTGTTGGTGGTAAATAATAATAATAATAATAATAATAATAATAATAATAATAATAATAATAATAATAATAATAATTATAATAATAATAATTATTATTAATAATAATAATAATAATAATAATAATAATAATAATAATAATAATAATAATTAGTATTTGTAGTATTACTAAAAATAAACTACATTTTGTGCATCTGCAAAGGCTGTTATAGGCCCAAAATTACAAAATAGTCAATCCACATATAGGCAATTTAACCCAGTGGCAAAAAAGCCTAAAATTATTACAAACTAACAAACAAATACAATTTTTCCCCCTTTTTTCGATTTACTCCCATGTAAATAATAGACTATACTTGACATTAGCATGCCATAACATTTGTATTCAAATAGACGATGTGCACTTATATGGAATATGCCACTGGCACTCTGAAACATACTGAGACTGATTATTATAAAGCGTCATATCAAGCTGACTAGCTTGTGTCTTAACCACTATGCCTTTTACTGGTATTTTACAGTTCTGTTAATGGCCTCTAGCTTGTATACAGCTTATATCAGGAGATGTGATGAAGAACCAGTGCCATCTGCCAGTACACAGATTTGTGCACTCTGAGGTTCTTTATATATACAATTAAGGGAATAAAACATAGAGAATTGCAGAGCAATGGAAAAAAAAAACATTATAATAAAACATCCAAACAAAAAGTGCTCAAGTCATCTTGAACCTAATTAAATCATAAAGGTAATGGGTAATTCAACAGTTTCAACAGCTTTGCATTCTTCTGGTCTATAAATTACCATGCAGTGTGTCTTTGAAGATTCCTGGCTGGTGAAATATAAACAGATTTTTAATTAAAGCATAAAAGACAAAACAATTACATGAATGCATTTGAACCTCGTTTTCCTGGCGGATCTGTGATTTTACTCAAACTACAAGGTGAATTAAGGTGTGCGAGATATAAAAAAGAATAAAAAGTGGAAATGACTACATGTTTTCGTCACCTGATTTATATCGCTAATAGTGTTTGACGCTCCAGTTAAAAAGGCTCTGATTTAAAAGATTAAAAAAAAATAAGCACTAAATTGTGTGCACAGCTGCTATAAGACCAGACAGACTATGCTATGAGACTCAGATGGACTGTGCAGGCAGTTTGTTGTGTGTTGCAAATGATTTACCAAGAATAATTGCAGGAATGCAGTCAAGTGAAAAACAGAGGGATAAAAAAATATTTAAATGAGGATTTTGCATGTGTTAACTGTTAGCCTTGGTGAGTTCAGATCTCCCACTGGAATAAACTGAAGCTTGCTACGCATAATGCATAAGTATGCAGCAAGATATCAACAATTACAGGTGGAGAGACACGTTAAATAATTGCTCAAAATATGATATGAGAAGGCTAAGGGAGTTCTGATTAGATCTTGTTATCGGTACACTGACATTATTGACTTGAGTCATATCAATATATATACGGTTAGAAGCCAGTGACTTCTGTGCCGGTCCCAAGCCCGTATAAATAGAGAGGGTTGCTTCAGGAAGGGCATTTGGCGTAAAACGTGCCAAATTTAAACATGCGTATTGTCAGCTATGCTGTATGAATTAGAGACTGTAGCAGTGAGGAAAAGACATGAGGCAAAGATTGAGGTAGCAGATATGAGGATGTTGAGGTTCTCGTTAGGAGTGACGAGGATGGACATGATTAGGGACGCAAATATCAGAGGGACGGCTCAGGTGGTCTGTTTTGGTGACAAGGTCAGAGAGGATAGATGGAGATGGTTTGGACATGTATAGAGGAGGGAGATGGTTTTATTGGTAGAAGGATGTTGGAGATGAAGCTGCCAGGTGAGAGGTCAAGAGGAAGGACAAATAGGTGATACAGTATTTGGATGAGTTAAAAGAGGATATGAAGGTAATTATTTCATATTGGTATAATTAATGGAGGATAGTTGAGTGGAAACAATTAGTTCGCTGTGGCAACCCCTTAATGGACAGGGCCAAAAGTAGATATCAATATAGATATCAGTATAAACAAATTAATTATTTTAATGCTGCAAGTTTGAAAATTTAGTCAGGACGCTGTTGGCTTTCAGTGTGAAAGTGTGTTTTAGTGGTGACGATAACGCCTCAAGACGACGTGGTGAAGATAACACTTTCAAATTTTAGAAGCTGATGAATAAGCTTTTGTGGCATCTAGGACCAGAAATAGGTTTGAAAACCCTTATTTACTTTCAAGATATAAACATAAGTGCGAAAAAAATCGATCCTTTTTTTTTTTTTTTTTTTAACTTTTCTATAAACTTTTTCTATGAAATTTTGCCCTTGTGGGCAAGATCAAAACAGAAAAGCTTATGAACAACTACAAATTCGGAAGTCCATGAGTCTCTACTTTCATATGAACCCTTAAACTATTACTGTGGTGTTTGACATAACAGAGAAATTCAATGCTAAACATGGACATGCAAATTCTATTTTTTGTTTTGGCCTCTGGGAAAAATATTAAACACATTGAAATACTAAGGCATAATTTTGATTATTTAATATTGTCATTTTGCCTTCTTATGCCAGTAACTGTTTTCCACAAATGGAATACCTCTCTTTTAGTCATATACATTTTTTTTACCATTGCCTGTCCCAAATTATTGCATATTCAGACACACTTACAAACATGCAACATGCAGTTTTGCAATTATAATGAGTACAACAATTGCTTGTATGTTTTTGGCAACTGTAATCAAGTTTGCACAGAAACTGCTAGGGTCTGCATGGTCTGTCAAACTTTAGATTTTTTAGGCCTATGGAAGTGTGAGTATGATTTATTCTTCTGTAACCATATCACCAGAACTGCAGTGTGACACACTGACTGTGCTATAGACTCATAATAAGGAAGTCCATTATTATCCATGCATCTGTATTATGCATGATACTGGAAAATACAGATGCATGGGAGGTTACAAAGTTATTGTAGCACCATTCATTCATTCATTCATTCATTCATTCATTTATATGTTTGTGTTAGTAATCATTCATAATCCTCCCACCACTACAAGTCAAAATCTGTCTGACGACAATTTTGTTCATATATCTAAAAACACTATATGCTCTTTTGAGTTTGTGACATTATTATGAGCTTTGTGTGGTCTGGTAGCAGACCACACAAGAGGTAGCAGATGCAAGTGCATACGTTTATTTACAAAGCATGGAAGGAACAAACACACACTGGAATACAAACTGAAATAGCAAATCATACAGATTAAAATAGTATAATTAATAAAAAGTACAATATTACTTCAAAGTTATAGTTATATATATATATATATATATATATATATATATATATACATATATATTTTTTGCCCTAGATAAATCGATCCATTAGATATTGATAATACTGGTTTGTGCTTGTCCTGTTTTCTCATGCAGCAAATTTGATGCCGTAAATAATAAAGGTCTTCCAAAAGAAATCGTTTAAATATATAAAGGTTTAATGACATAGACACGGTAATACTACAAAATCTAAAAATCAAAATAGATATTTGAAGATAGTAAATTTAACCAAATTTTAACGTATTGAATTGTATTCTGCTAGCTACACTATATAAAATACATTATGTAAAATATCCAGTACATATAGCGCATCTCTATAGTGTACATTTTTGTGTGTATGTATCTATGTGAAGCCAGAGTGACCACCACCCGTGGAAAGAGCTTGCTCTGCTAGCTGATATAAAAACTCCTGACATGTAGTCCTATAATCCATCCGTTTCAAATGTTCCATTAAAGAAACGATATTTTTGTAAGGTGTCCATGTAGTAACCATTGATAACATACCATGACTATCTCCCAGAAGAAATCCTTTTTAGCAGTTTGTAACCTCGAATGTAGTGGCCATTTATGTTCAAACTAGACTACAATAAACCTCAGTACAACAGGCTGCAGGACTCATACTGAGCCACTCAAGGATGTCAGGTTTCTTAATGTTAAACCACTTACTGTATGTGTTGCTACTGTACGTCAATGCTTCCTAACACTTTATTTAGAAGCTTTAGGGCAATGCTTCGTAAATTCTTTTTAAGCAAGGACACATTCACAAAAGATATCTTAGCAACTGAAGATAGCTTGAATAAATTAGAAGTTATCTAATATTCCTTATTATGAAATTATTATATATCAAATATCAAAACAAAGAGCATTACACCTATTTCTAGTCATATCTACTAATTTATTTGCTGTATTCAACTCTAATTTCCATTTTCTATTGCCATAAGGTTTTCTATTGGCATGCTTTAAATCAGCAAAATAATCTGACAATAGAATAAAACTACTTCAAATATGAAATCAGTACAAATATCTAAAAATAGGTTCATGACAAAAGGAGTGTTAAAGCCAGAACTTGAAGGCTGAAAAACAGTTTTTACACACAGGCCACCAAGCTTGTGAACATCACCCATCCTCTGCCTCTTCTCCATCACTGCAAGCACAGACATCTCTGATCCTGAGAGGTGTCAACTACCCCATCCTTCTCACAAACACACACCCCTACAATGCAAATAACATCAGAGGCTACTTTGCGCACATACATAAACCCCTTTACAAATGTGAATAACAACATGGACACAGTCTACGGGGAAAAAAAAAAGACAAGACGTAAATGCATTTCCAAAATTACTATTAGTGCAAATGCAAGAAAAAAAATTACGTGCATGCAGCACATGCATGTCTTCCATGTTGTACATGCACGTAATTTAGTTTTCTTGCATTTGCACTAATAGTAATTTTGTAACGTTTTTTGTTTTGTTTACGTCTTGTCTTTTTTTTTCTTTCTTATGTGCTTATATTTTATGTCACAGGCTACTGGGATGTTTTACACAGTAATAATATCACTGTATGGTGTAACAGACTGTTTCCTGTACATATGTCAATACTAATAATTTTATATTTGCTAAAAAGTAATTCCCACATCCGCCTTGTGTGTGTGGAGTTTGCATGTTCTCCCTGTGCCTCGGGGGTTTCCTCCAGGTACTCCGGTTTCCTCCCCCTGTCCAAAGACATGCATGGTAGGTTGATTGGCATCTCTGGAAAAATTGGCCGTAGTGTGTGATTGCGGGAGTGAATGAGAGTGTGTGTGTGCCCTGCGATGGGTTGGCACTCCGTCCAGGGTGTATCCTGCCTTGATGCCCGATGACGCCTGAGATAGGCACAGGCTCCCCGTGACCCGAGGTAGTCCGGATAAGCGGTAGAAGATGAGTTTTCTACTAATTTTTCTACTAAATACTAATTGAAATAAAATATAAACAATAATTTTTGCTTATATTTATATTTTTGCTAAGATTTCTTACATTTTTTGCACTGTTCTTGCTGTCAGTTAGGACTTTCTCATAATGCTCTTGTTGTAACACATTGAACCCGGGTGATCCATGAACATCACCTTCAGCCACTGATCGCTACAGCTCAGTCAAAGTGACAGTTGGCTCCACAGCGGTCATTCTAACAAGTGTCTTTCTAGTTCACTGACTACGTGTAGAAGGGCAGTCTGACCTACACAGTGTGTCTGTAGTCTCAGATCAGTTAAATATTGATCTATTTTTACCAGAGGACAAAAAATTAATTACAGCCTGTTTTGGGGCTACCTGTGTCCAGTAGTGAATTTATTTGTGTTGTCACACTCCACAGCAGTGGTTTTTGTTTCATATGCCAGAAGACACTCAGGGATTTAAGAATTATTTTAGTAAATTTTCATATGTATGTTAATTATAATTTTTATACCCGTCTACAGGTTTAAATGTTAGTGTTTTATTGCAGCAGATGTATACAGTGTTTTCCTATAAAAATAACTTTAGTTTTGTTCTCCCTGTATCAATGTTTTTGTTACGAGGTGTGAACTATTAGCCCAGCAGTGGGCCTCACACTACCCACCCACCCCCCGACATTTTCACCAGCAGCTAAACACAGTCATTTACAGCATTTGCCAGACGCCCTTATCCAGAGCAACTTACATTATCTAATTTAAAAGGGGCCCAACAGTAGCAGTGTGGTGGACCTGGGATCAAACTCACAACCTTCCGATTGGTAACCTAACACCTTAAACACTACCACAGGCAGGCTACCACATGCCCACTTGTCATGATACTCTGCATACAGAAACCCAACAATGCCCTGACTAATCTTATAACAGAGTGATAAAATAATTAATTTGTTTATATAGATTTAAAATGTCTGATAAGTCACAACTACAAAAAAGGTTGTTCTATGTATCTGTGTTCTGTGTAGCTCTGTGTTGTTCTATGTATCTCTGTGTTGTTCTGTATAGCTCTGTGTTGTTCTTTGTATCTCTGTGTTGTTCTGTGTAGCTCTGTGTTGTTCTATGTAGCTCTGTGTTGTTCTATGTATCTCTGTGTTGTTCTGTATAGCTCTGTGTTGTTCTTTGTAGCTCTGTGTTATTCTGTGTAGCTCTGTGTTGTTCTATGTATCTCTGTGTTGTTCTGTGTAGCTCTGTGTTGTTCTTTGTAGCTCTGTGTTGTTCTGTGTAGCTCTGTGTTGTTCTTTGTAGCTCTGTGTTGTTCTGTGTAGCTCTGTGTTGTTCTATGTAGCTCTGTGTTGTTCTGTGTAGCTCTGTGTTGTTCTATGTAGCTCTGTGTTGTTCTGTGTAGCTCTGTGTTGTTCTGTGTAGCTCTGTGTTGTTCTTTGTAGCTCTGTGTTGTTCTGTGTAGCTCTGTGTTGTTCTTTGTAGCTCTGTGTTGTTCTGTGTAGCTCTGTGTTGTTCTATGTAGCTCTGTGTAGCTCTGTGTAGCTCTGTGTTGTTCTGTGTAGCTCTGTGTTGTTCTGTGTAGCTCTATGTTGTTCTGTGTAGCTCTGTGTTGTTCTATGTAGCTCTGTGTTGTTCTGTGTAGCTCTGTGTTGTTCTGTGTAGCTCTGTGTAGCTCTGTGTTGTTCTGTGTAGTTCTGTGTTGTTCTGTGTAGCTCTGTGTTGTTCTTTGTAGCTCTGTGTTGTTCTGTGTAGCTCTGTGTTGTTCTGTATAACTCTGTGTTGTTCTGTGTAGCTCTGTGTTGTTCTGTGTAGCTCTGTGTTGTTCTGTGTAGCTCTGTGTTGTTCTGTGTAGCTCTGTGTTGTTCTGTGTAGCTCTGTGTTGTTCTTTGTAGCTCTGTGTTGTTCTGTGTAGCTCTGTGTTGTTCTTTGTAGCTCTGTGTTGTTCTGTATTCTGCAGACTGAATGGAACAGATGCATAACAGCTGGGAAGCAAACAACACACTCTCTGGCTCTACCACAGTTACAAATATATAGCATATTGCTTTGACACAGGGACAATTAAATCATAAAGAATAGATGAAAGGATAACTAATATATATTCCATACAGGTTATGACAGACATAAGTCAATGTATTTACACTTCACAGCAGCGGAATCTCAGCTTTTGCCAGTCCCACACAGTTCCAATACAGTAAATCCTGTGATTTACATATCACAGACAGCAAACATCATCCAACCCCCACTACAACTCCACTAGGTAAATATAGATTAGACATGAATACACTGTTGATTGGTGACAGTTTGCCAGTAGAAGCGATTAATTTAGAAAAGGATAAGTCAGTAATATAATGACGAAATTAGATCGTGTGTCATTACAAAAATAGAATATGAGCTTTGACAGCAATAGCACATACTGTATATCTGAGCCAGAAAGATCCAGATCGTCTTTCTCAGTAATAAAGACAATTAAGACAATAATTATCATAGGCCAAAGATGCATGCCATCAGCTGCAGTTTAGTAATAACTACTGACCTTATATTCACAGTAGCAATAAATCTACAGGTGACTCTTCATTTTCTAAGTACGTTATTGACGCACATCTGTGATTTAAAACACAAGCAAACAAGCTACAGAGCCTCAAGAAACAACTGAACATTTTTTCCTGGTTCTATGAAAATACATACATGGTGTATTCTATACATCTATACTATTTCTCTGTGAAACAGAGATTCTGGGCACTGCAAGAAATACAATGTGTGTATGTTGGGCAAGAATGTTAAATCTAGCATTAAGGATACTGGATAGCTGAAAAAGGTGTTTTATATTCAGTGTTGTGCTAGTTACTAAGAAACAGTAGCTAGTTACAGTTACTAGTTACTTCATTCAAAAAGTAACTCAATTACTTTGTTGATTACTTACACCAAAAAGTAAAAGCAACTTTTTAGTTACTTTTTTAAAGAAATAATGAGCATATTTCCACTTTGAGAAACTCGTCTTGCTCTCGCCTTGACTCGCCATTACTGCCGCACGTACTTGAATAAACGGAAACACGCCCACAGTGCGGCGTCTTCGTGTTTACAGTGGTTGGCATCCACCAATCCTACAATGCGTCGCTGCTGTAAACAGGTTCGGCTGTAGGCTACTCTTCAGCCAAAATGAATTAATTTAAAAAAGTAACAGATAACGCACCATATGGTAACGGTAACTGAGTTAATTTATTTAAAAAGTAATGCGTTAGAGTATTAGTTACTGCCCAACACTGTTTATATTATATAATGAGTGATCTATTATAACATTGTGCATAGTATTGTTTGGAAAATTACTGGTAGTAGAAGCAGGAAATACAATATAAATAGCATATTTTCGGGACTTCTGTTTGTTATTAAATTTATACCTTTTTTATTTCAGAAACGTTTCAGGCATTTATGCAAAGTTATGAAAACTAACAGTTTGATATATTTGAATACACAGCTTTTTAGCCTAAGTTAAAATGGAAAGAAACTGAGAGGGAGGAAGAGTATTTCCAATCTGATTGGTATTCAATAGTCATAAGAGGGCAAAGACATTTTGAATGGTTACCTGTAAATCAGGACCTCATCATCTGAGCAGTTGTACTGGAGCTGGTACATTTTCACCTTGGGAGCTGTTTTGCTCACTGTCCACTTGACCAGAGCAGAGACAGATGTGACCTCTGACACAGACACCACCTGTTCGGGCTGAGGTTTGGTCTCCCCTTTGCTGATTTTTGTGGAGCTGGTGATATCAGATAGGCGGGATTTGGGCTGTGAGGTACGGTTTGTGCCATTGCTCAGATGAGGCAGCTGAATGATGGAGAGCTCAATTGAGGCTGTGGATTCTCCTGCGGCATTGGAGGCGATGCAAGTGAAAGTACCATAATCCTTGGAGCTGGTGACCATAATATCCAGTGTGCCATTTTCATAAATAGTGACTCGGGATGAGTTACTGATAAGTCGGTCATCAGGAGCCACCCAGTGTATGAAAGGCATAGGGTCACCCACCGCCTTGCAGCGTAGGCTGGCTGTCTGTCCTTCAAGAACTAGAAGTTTGTGCGTATGCTGAGTAATCAATGGAGGCTCACAGACAAACTCCTCCTCACGCACATACCAAAAGTACCGACCCTTTAGATTCGGAGGAGATGCACAAGTCTCCATGTCATCTTCACGCTCTAGTCTACGCAACCACAAAATCTCACAATTACAATGAAGTGGGTTTCCACTGAAACTGAGGGACAGCACAGGAGCGTACGGTGTACTCAGTACCATATTGGTTTGAGACCGTGCAAATATAGGATCTGGTGGCAGCTTCTGGAGCCGATTTGATGTGAGGTCAAGCCTGGCCAACTTGTCCAAGTCTGTGAACGTGCCCTCAGAAATGTGGCTAATGAGGTTGTGGTCAAGGCTGAGCTGGTGCAAGCTGAGCATCTTGTGAATGGCATCCCAGGGTACACTTTGCAGGTTGTTGTAGGACAGGTCCAAATCCTCCAGTGTTAGCAGCAGGTCGTCAAATGTTTCTTTGGCAATGTGGCCTAGCTGGTTGTTATTAAGAATGAGGTGCTGCAAGTTGACCAGTCCTCTCAGAGCGTCTGGGCCGAGCTCAGTTAGGCGGTTGCTGTCCAGATGGAGTGAGCGTAGAGTCTCAAGATCCACAAAAGAGAAAGGCTGGATGGAGCTTATGGTGTTCCGGGAAAGTGTCAAGTCCACAAGACTTGTCATGTTGACAAAATCCTGCTGTGTAATCCTAATAATGTAGTTCCCCCCCAGCCTCAGCTCGACAGTCCTACGGTCAATGTCAGGTGGGACAAAAAGCAGGCCTTTAGAAGGACACAGGGTTCCTAGAGACTCAGATAGGTTCTGGCAAACACAGTACTTGGGGCATGCTGTGGCTGTCATCACCGTACTTCCCAGAAGCAGGAGGCTGCAGAACACTTTGGCCATGGTAGATCATGTACAAAGGCCTGAAAAGGCAAAAAGCAAAAACAGGTCAGCTTGCCCTTACCAACACAACAATAACATTTTGTCCAATACCTCTGCAGAGCATGACTAGTAAAGATGCAGACTTCATTTTGAATGTAGCGCTCTACAGAGAAGGACCAAATCAGTCATGCTTGTGTATAATAATATGCATGAACATACATCTTCCTCTTGTTTCACAGTGGGAAACAAAAGATACCCCACAGAGGTGTCATTTCCATCACTTACATCATTTCCTCAACCCTTTCAGCTGTATATCATTACATGCTTTGTGGATTTTAAGCCATGCTTACGTTGTAATTTAAATATATCCCTGAGGGTTCCCCATAGTTAACAGTGATTATCAGAACATTTGATAAGCATTCGGAAAGAGATCTTGAATCTTTAAAGAAAATAGCCTTTTTTTTTAGTAAATATTAGCCAATGAACCTGATGCTATCATGTTAGGTTATACGTAATGCTATTTTCTAACCAAGAAACATGGCATTCCACCTTTCAGACCTCTCGCTCTATATTTTTTGGCAGAGTTCAGCCCCCTATTCTTCATTCCCCAAGGTCTGAATATTGGAACACTGCTAGAGAATGAAATCTGTCCAGGAGTCAGAGGTGTCAGTGAAGTTTGGCAGTGTTGCTATCGGTATCTTCTCGTGAATGACAAGCAATTTCCACACCCACCTTCCCATAATCTCTTTACATTAAGAAAATAGATGGGCAGTCTCACCTTTAGATAACATCCAGTGATTCCCTTAGACATTTTTATCATTAAATCCAGTTATGCCCAAACCCTAAATCAATTTTAATCAGCTTTCCGCTGGAATGATTTTTTAATAGTGAACAGGATTGAAGATGCAGGGGGGACCGCTCTGATGAATCTAAAATCCCAGTGGAGAAAAAAGGCATTAATCCTGATCCCACAGCCATCACCTATCACCTTTTGAATGCACACAGTGGGTTTCCAATAATTCATAATTATGAGTGACATTTTGTGTGTGCCATTTGGAAGCTACATAAAGGCTGCAGTGGAATAGATGCGGAGCCTCTGACTATATGGTTTCGAAATAATATGCAGGAATGAGCTATTTTGGGGTTGGGGGAGGGTTTACTAAAATATAGGGTTACAAAAGATGTATTCATTATACTGAAAAAAATAGGAATATCCCATCAGTACAAGTTTAATTCTATTGCTACAGAATTACATATGAGTAAGTAGACTATAATTTCTCTAAAACCAAGGGAATAAACAAGAAATACTGGAAAAATACGGTGAAGCAATATTGTAATTACCAAGCCCATATAATCAAACCTGAGAGAGTAAAAACAAATAAACTTGAAAGACACAACTGATGAAAGGTTTCAAGTGGGCTTTTTTAATCCTAAATTTTAAACCGTGTGCAATCATATGCATGATTATACCAGAAATACATTTCACTGCCAAGAGATTTCATACGGTTATGCAGTGACATGTTAAATGACGTTTTTTTTTTTAAAGTATGAACCTAGAATACCATCCTAAAAAAGGCAATTCCTTTTCTAGAACCTTCTGATTTACACATTCGTTTAGCCCATACCTCTTGTGACCATCAGGGTGAGCGGTACTCATTTTGCTCACACATTGCAACCTGGCACAGTTCACCCCTTAGGACTATGGGGTGTCGGTCACCCCAGCTCCTTATTGGCAGCTAGGTTTTGTGGTCATGGCACACAAATCGAAGGGAAAGTGGAAAAATTTCAACATGCCTACAGGGTATTGATGTGGCGCAGCTGCTCTCGTACAGGATTCATCAATGCCTGTAATAAAGTTACTACGAGGCAAGAAGAGATTGAAAAACATGCACTGCCTGTGAAGGGTCTTAGTCATACAAGATGTTACAATAGTAATTAGTTGGGGCTTTTTAAGCCATTTTATATGATCATAAGGCCCTCCTTATGTGAAATTAAATAGTGTTATATATATTTATGGAAACATTGAGACAAAGAAGTGCACGAACCGAGCATCTTCCTCATTGGGTGATAATATGATATTAGATAATAATGTGTCTACTTAAGGAAGGAATAGAGATACATAATATATAATATAGGGCTAAACATATAATATATAACATAACATATAATATAGGGCTAAACTTGATTAAAAACACGAGCATTTTTTTTCATGGATGCTGCCTTTAAAAAGAACTATATAGTGTAAGGATTTACAATTTTACTACTGTATCTGGTTATCAGCAAAAGAGTCTTGGTCAAGCTCTTGGTCAAAGCTTCATCCTCATGTCATCTCAGGAAGGTTGTCATGGCTTTGACACAACACATCTTGCTCGTTAAGAATCAAAGCTGCTTCGTTTCAATGCAAATCGTTAAAATGCTATCCAAATACTCTAACTTGCATTATAGTCGGTATTTTACAATGCTTCAATTATTTTGGTTTTCATTAATGTGGCATTCTATCCATCTTTATTTGATATCTAAGGCATAATTGTACCTTTCATTGGTACACTGTGACCCTCTCCATGCACCACAGATCAAACGCTTTTGTGCAGCTTGACAAGATTTGTCATTTACCGTGACAGACACATGATTTCAAACAGCCCGCATGAGTCCCACAATTTATTCTCGCAAACTGAGCATCTGAGAGACGTCGCAAAAAAAGTTGTCTGCCCTCCTCTCTCTGATCTTTCTGTTTTGACATGTCAGTAATGCTGCGCGCACTAAGGGAACTTGAGAAATGAGAACCAACGTGCGAGAGACAGGATGAGCCTTGCACTGACACAAACAGAAGAAAAAGCCTACGGGGCTAAGAAGAAAAAGAAAAATGTTTTAAACACTCTAGGTTGAAATGGACTAAAAATGTACACAATGCAATATGATTTTTTTTTTTTTTTTAGCATTTTTAGAAAGTTCATCATTTTTAATAATTCTGTATTATGATTCTATATTTACTGTATTCAATTGCATTAGCCTGCATTTCACTCTGAACTCAGACTCCTTCCTGTTGTGCAAAATCATTGAAAGCATGCTTGCGGCCTAGGATATAAGTCATTTTTGACAGCTGAAACCTGATTAAGTTGAATGCAGCACAAGCATGCCCTTTAGCAGGTCCGTGCCTCCCAGTCTCCTTTACTGCATTAGATATTCTCTCATAACTGCCTGTCAGAGTTTATCCCAATCCAATCAACTCGTGGCACAGCCATCAAAGGCATACTTCACAAACTACAGCAAATGTTGAATACCCTGTTTTTAGAAGCATACTGAGCATGCACATTTCAGTCTACAGGGCTATTTGAGCTGAGCTGGGGGTTGTAGATGATAAAATAGAATAATCCTGTCTCGTTCTGCGAAGGTGGTGTGAAACAAGAACATACGATCTGTGGTTTTTGAAGGAGATTAACAGAGCCGATGAGCACGTTGAAGTTATAGCTTTGGGTTTTAGTTTAGCAGACATGAAGGCTAATGAGCTGCAGACAAATGTAATATGATGTAACATAACAGCAATAGACTATTTAAATGTGAAAGAAAAGTTAAAAAAAGAGTGCAGATGTTATATTATATAACATGATTGCATATATTATATGATTGTGGTAGATTGTAATGATATACACATCTAACAGGAGTCTAGAATATCGTCAATATAATCGTAATTGTAAGGATTACACTGAAATTCTGAACATTCCAGCATTATTTTGAAGCTTAGAAAATAGCATGTGATCAAGCATATCCTTTTATTTCACTTTATATGATGCTAACAGGGATACATAACAGATCCTAGTGTTGTACTGTACTCATTGATATAGACTTCTGTACGTCGCTCTGGATAAGGACGTCTGGCAAACATCGTAAATGTAAATGTAAATGTAATTATCATAGCCACAAGATAATAAATTCAGTTATGTGGGACACGATCTATTTGATCATGCTCACAATTCTCTCTTCAAAGTAACAGAGGTGGGAGTAAGTCACGCATGTGCAAGTCACAAGTAAGTCTAAAGTCATGAATGTCAAGTCAAAGTCAAGTCGAGTCTTTTTTTAATATTTGTCAAGCATGTCTCAACTCTCAAATTTGCGACTTAAGTCTGACTCGAGTCAAGTCGAGTCCCCCATCTCTGAGTCATTTAACTCAAGTCCGAGTCAAGTCTCAAGTCATGAATGTCAAGTCAAAGTCAAGTCGAGTCTTTTTTTAATATTTGTCAAGCAAGTCTCAAGTCTCAAATTTGCGACTTAAGTCTGACTCGAGTCAAGTCATATGACTCGAGTCCCCCATCTCTGCAAAGTAATAATAATGGCAACATAATTGTTCATTTGATGTAAGGTCTCTAATTAAGATCCTGGTGCTGAATTCCTAACAGTAATAAAAAATAAGCTTAAAGTTTAAAACGACAACACTATGAATTTGTTAATGCTGTATTTGTGTATTTCAGTTCTGGCTTTAAACGACATTCCATAGTTTTCCCGACTGTATTCACATCCCAAGATCCCAATTATTATCTGTATATAATAATTATAAAGTACAATCATAATCATAATTTAATTTACAGTACAATGACCTCCCAACCTCATACCTCTGTACAGGGCCTGTAATACCTCTGAAGACAAAAGGAGGAAAATAAACGAATACTAGAAATAATAAGAGCCCATATTTTCAAAGGAAGAGCGTAGATAATATTTAGCTGACCATTTATTCATGTTTGTCACAGCCATTGTATTCGTCATCTGATTGACAATGTTGTAATTCTGTAGAGAATCAGGAAATTCATTTCAGATTGATGACCTATGATTAAGAAGCATGCAGGGCACAGTCAAATCAAGCACAGAGTACAGCAGCTGAAAATAAATTAATAGGATTAATAGCAAAAGGGAAAATGCCCAAATGAACGTTATTGACTACCGATGCTGCAGAACCTTTAGATACAAACTGACTAATAATGCCTCTTTTCCACCAAAAAGAACCGGGTGCTGGTTCAGAGCTAGCACTGGTGCTGGTTCAAAGTTGGTTCCACTGGCGAACCTTCTAAGAACCGGTTTGCCTTTCCAACTGCTAAAGAGCCATCACAGAGCCGATTCTGACGTCACTGTATACGTGTCACGTGTCCCAGCAACGTTAGCGCAGCAGCGGCAAACACAAACACATCAACAATGGCGGATGTTGCTTTACTGTTAATGCTCATGGCTTTGTGAACCTAAATTAACACCCAAACGCAGCGAATCCAACGTGTACGTGCAGCTCCATGTAATCTGTATAAACGGAGGTTGTACTCGAGAAAGTACATAACATTATTTTATCATTAACACAGAAAAAAGTTAGCCTTAGCATGTAGCTAACTACTATCATGTGTGCTGATAAAGTATCATATCGCGGTAAAGTAAAAGTGTATTAAACATTAGTATACTTAAGGTATATTATCAAATGCGCTAACAGTAGCCCCGCCCCCAGCTCCTGACACAAGCGGTTCTTAAGTCTAGACCAGCAACGTTTTGGTGCTACTTAAGAACCACTTTTCCTGGTTCAGAGCCGGTGCTTTGGCGGTCGAAAAAGAAAGAACTGGTTCTAAATTAGGCTCTGTCTCCGAACCAGCACTCAAACTGCCTCGGTGGAAAAGGGGCATAACTGAGCGACAGTCTTCTGTAGAGCATTGATTGTAATCAGGCCAAAAGTTCTTCACATCTCCAGTTCAAGAAAAAGCAGCACATCGATCACTCAACTGACATGTGATGCTTGTTATTAAAAAAAAATGGTAATAATCAGATTTTCATTTTCTACCAGGTTTCTGTATGTAGCCCTTAGTAAGCACTACAGTTCTTTTTGCCGCATTCATCAACACCTTGGAGAAGACACACCACAGGGGATACGGTGTGACCGTGGCTGAACTTTCCCCATGTGCAAGCTGGGTAATGAGATCCAATACTTTAAACATAGAGAATGGTAGAATGGGGAATGGGTTGGTGGTAATGCAGGCAAGTAGGTCAGATTTATATTGCCTCCCCAGAGTTTTATTCTTATTATAACTTTAAATATTCACTTCTGACTGCGAAATTACAGATTTATGTTAATGCACTCATTTTTAATGAATGCTAATTTCTACACAAGCCTTACACAGCGGCTTGTCAGGTGAACACTCCACATACACGCGCTTAAAAAAAATGTAAATGTTGATATGGTCTAAGTTTTTTGTAAGTAGACATTTATTTAACATTTATACAAAGAGTCGCGAGTGTCAAGGCTTTCAGTCGCAGTGTTCAGGATGAAAGGCTTTAACAAGTTGCTTTTTATGTTTTATTCGTTTTAATAAAAAAAAATAAATAAATTGAGGCTGCTGAGGAACATACAGTATATACGACAGCTGCTGACAACAGGAAATTATATGACGAATCTTTTATACAGTTTAATAAAACTATAAATCGATAATCATTGAAAATTGCTGCACTATAAAAGGAATAAAACACTTTTGAATGTGTGGTTATGGGAAAATAATCGATTCCAGGCTGGTAACAGTAACACTAACTTTGTATCAGGCCACATCACACCACCCCAACTATAACTATGCGCTTTATTAAGAAAAATAATATAAAAAATATAAAAATAAAACGAGGTAAGGAGGTAGATAAATAAAAAGTATAAACTATATTAAATGGGGGCATGGTGGCTTAGTGGTTAGCACGTTCGCCTCACACCTCCAGGGTAGGGGTTTGATTCCTGCCTCCGCCTTGTGTGTGTGGAGTTTGCATGTTCTCCCCGTGCCTCGGGGGTTTCCTCCGGGTACTCCGGTTTCCTCCCCCGGTCCAAAGACATGCATGGTAGGTTGATTGGCATCTCTGGAAAATTGTCTGTAGTGTGTGATTGCGTGAGTGAATGAGTGTGTGTGTGTGCCCTGCGATGGGTTGGCACTCCGTACAGGGTGTATCCTGCCTTGACGCCTGAAATAGGCACAGGCTCCCCGTGACATGAGGTAGTTCGCATAAGCGGTAGAAAATGAGTGAGAGTGAGAGAACTATATTAAATATATGTGAAAAATACAATTTAACAATTATTACAACTTAACAATTATTACGCATGTCTACGTCTTTATACTTAAGAAGGTGCTTGAGTTTACGAATGTATACCAAGAAAGAAACAATCTGTTTTTTTTTTTTCCAGCACAGATTTTGAAGCATGTAATGACTTTTGCATAACAATGCCATATACAGTAAAGGACAAAAGTGGTGACAGAAGAGTGAGCACATGAATATCCATTTGATTAAGATGTAACTGCTTGCTCTGACGTTTTGATTACATAGTACATAATGACTATGATTTAAAAAAAAAAAAAAAAAAAAAAAAAAAGATGAAGCTGTTTGGCTTGTAGGAGAAGAAAACAATTCAGATTTGCTTAGATATTCTGTGCATCCTAAGACTTCCATCCTAAGATATTGGTAACATCACATATCGATGGTTTATAACATAATCTACTTTAGATAATCTACTTTACAGGTGTGTAGAGATAACAATGTTGATCAAATTTATCAGGTCAATAACAACAAGTTTAATCCTACTCCTGCTCAAATTAAACAGTCTAAGAAAGCTCAGATTTGATGAAAAGTAGATTAGTGAGTTTCTATTTGATTGATTTTAAATCTCTTCACCTAAGCAAATTTCGAGGCAAGTGATCAAATGTTTCCATCAAATGATCACTGGCTTAATTGCAGACAAAATGCTCAATGAGGCTTAGAACTTTAGCTGAAGTAATTTGGACACAGGAACTGCAGGAATGGGAACTCATTTTTGAAGTTTGAGCAAACCACTGTAATTAGCTTTGTATGGGAAATCTTACAAAGACAGAGAGCTATGCACTCATTACTGAAGTTTTTCTCTTACAAACTTTCAGAGACCATTCACTTGCAAGCCAGTATTTTAGAAAGGAAAAGGGAAGGGAAAAAAAACGATCTGTATACCACAAATCTAATTGCAGAACCTTTCATACATTGAATGTGAACGTGAATCCACATATGTACAATATGTGACCGCTATATTTCATCAGCCAAGCTTGAGAATATTAAAATCTTGCCTGTGGTATCTGAATAACAAAGACCTGTAACAATTAAATGAACATTATTTTTTAATATGAGCGTAGCCCAAGTTATGCTTTTCTATTGTATGTGTTTTTAATGACAAACTGAAAATTAATTCAGTACATTTTTCATTTCCATGAATGAATATTTCCTGAATTTCATGCATTAGATATTTTTTTTAAATATTTAAAAGTTTTAAGTATAGTATTTTAGTATCTTTGTATACCAAGCTACTGATAGGTTAAGCAGTGCATTAAGAATGAATCAAACATCAAGACTGCATGTTTATTTTGAAATGACATGTAAAATTTAATTACATTAATGAATTGCATTAAAAATCGATGAATCAATTAATTATCTAATATACCAGAACACAGCGTGGCCAGAACAAGCTGATTTCATGTCTGGGCTATTAGTTTTTTAATCTACAAGTAGATTCAACAACCATAAATCGAGGAATGTGGAAATAGTGATGAAATGAAGGCCAGGACAGGACAAGACAGGACAAGACAGGACAAGACAAGACAAAACAAGAAAAGACAAGACAGAACAGGGCAGGAAAGGACAGGACAAAACAGGACAGGGCAGGACAGTACAGGATAGAGCAGGACAGTGTCAGGATCTAGTCCGGAATTTTCACTTATGCCATGTGTTTTTTGTTTATGTTTTGTGCTCACATATCTGCCCTGGCCTTGTCTAATTGTCTCCTCTTATTATTCTAGGAATCCTTGCCTTTATTTCGTCTTTGTATTGTCTTCATGTACTCGGTCCTGGTTTTTGAGTTTCGGTTTTATTTTCCCCAGCGTTTCCCGATTTTGTTTGTGTTGTGTTTTTATGTTATGTTTAATAAATCGTGTTTTTAGCTATCCCTGCATTTGGGTCTGAATTTAATCCATGAAGACACTCCTGTTTTCTTAGAGACAGGACAGGATGCTTATTTAAAAACTCATTTGCTTAATACATGCCATCACTTCCTGGTATTAAAGACATTAACCAGACTTGATTATATTACCTTGTAGTAACATATAAGAAAGTAAAAATATAACATCTGCTACCCAAAACCCTGGCCACACTGTAAGACCTGTCAAAGTCGTTAGATTTATACACAAAAGATTACCTGCTGCCTTAAAAGCATGAGCAAACCCACCTTGGATAAGCTTTGCTTCAATTCACAAGTAGTCAAGACAATGAATTACTTTAAGTTTAGTATCTGAAATGTTATAAACTCACTCACTCACTCACTCATTCACTTTCTACCGCTTATCCGAACTACCTCTGGTCACAGGGAGCCTGTGCCTATCTCAGGCGTCATCGGGCATCAAGGCAGGATACACCGTGGACGGAGTGCCAACCCATCGCAGGGTACACACACACTCTCATTCACTCACGCAATCACACACTACGGACAATTTTCCAGAGATGCCAATCAACCTACTATGCATGTCTTTGGACCGGGGGAGGAAACCGGAGTACCCGGAGGAAACCCCTGAGGCACGGGGAGAACATGCAAACTCCACACACACAAGGCAGAGGCGGGAATCGAACCCCCAACTCTTGACTTCCAAAACTTGTCAAGACAGGTGGAGAAGAAAGAAGTTCACATACCGTAAGCAGGCTATCATGTTTTAGAATGCTTTGACATTTTGTTGATGCTAAAAAAAACACAATGTGCTACATTAAAAACGTATTAAAAGAGGATAATGTGTTATCACATTATGTTAGCTACACTAGATCTGTCAGTCAGCTTTATAGGTAAACAAGCATGTTTTCCCGCAGGCCAGCTGTTACTTGCTTAGTGAGCTAGATAAGGAATTCATAATTTGTTGCCCCAGACAACTCCCTAACCTAACCCCATCCCTCAAATAAGATATAGGTTTTCTGAAATTAGCAGAGAAAGTAGACTTCCAAATAGAACTAGCTAGAAGAAGTAAAAAAGCTAGCTAGCTACTCTAACGTTAAAGAAACACCCACTTTGAAAGATCATTGCTAGAAATACCTGGAAAATGTTAGCTATTCCATAGCTATCTATCCATCAACATAACCAGTTGTCAGAGTCATTGATTAACTGCGATGTTCAGTGAGCGTTCAGTGTTATTTAAAGGACAACTGTGTTAATAAACCAACCCCAGACAAATATCATGGCCAGTAATCGACTAGCCCATCTTAGGACTAGGATGCAAATGTTTTCATTCCACCCTGCCTTTCATTTTATCCCCTAAGCAGCCGTTTTCCCCACAACAAGCCCACCATAGAAAGGTCAGCTTTATTAAAAGCCCTTCCTGCTACCCAGCTTTTACTCCCACCTCTATCCCCCCCCCCCCCCCTCAGCTGCCCTGCTATTTTCTTCTGCTAATCACTTCATCTCTCACATACAAACATACACGTGATTTTTTCTCTATAATGAATATGTTTACGACACCTCACTTTTCCTTATCTGTAACTCACGAAGGTCCATACGTGCCAAATAAAACCCAGTGGGATAGATATAATATGGAGAGGTAACATTAGCAACACTTAGAGCATGGATCACACATGGTGCACAAATTCATTTTTACCACAGGATGCAGAAGTTTAAACCATTTGATTGCTCATGTGTTTAACAGCAGGTTAATTATCCAGTATCGTGTGGCTTATGTTGTGTCTACATTCCGCTAATCTGCTAACACACACACACACACACACACACACACACACACACACAATACAGTGGATTTAAAAACTCTACAAACCTCTGTTAGAACTGAAAGACAAACAGATATATTTAAGGTCAAAAAGGAAAAAAAAGAGAGAAAAACACCAGACCTTAAGTAATGCTACAGTATGTTAAAGCACTATACAGCATGTAATATTTTTAGGAAAGAATATAACAATTCAGTACATATTGATTTGGCAATTTAATTCAATCCTTCCTTCTAAAAAATACTCCATTCATTCATTCATCTTCTATCGCTTATCCGAACTACCTCGGGTCACGGGGAGCCTGTGCCTATCTCAGGTGTCATCGGGCATCAAGGCAGGATACACCCTGGACGGAGTGCCAACCCATCGCAGGGCACACACACACACACTCTCATTCACTCAAGCATTCAAACACTACGGACAATTTTCCAGAGATGCCAATCAACGTACCATGCATGTCTTTGGACCGGGGGAGGAAACCGGAGTACCCGGAGGAAACCCCAGAGGCACAGGGAGAACATGCAAACTCCACACACACAAGGCGGAGGCGGGAATCGAACCCCGAACCTGGAGGTGTGAGGCGAATGTGCTAACCACTAAGCCACAGTGCCCCCTAAAAATACTCCATACTGTATCTATCAAATTAAAAAAAATTATTAAAAAATTGAAATCTATTACAAAATTTTCTGTGCACAGCCTTCTTCAAGTCAGTCCACTGCTCCATTCCAAAACGTTGGTTTTCTTCATCTGTAGCCATTTCTTTGTTGATTTGGATTAGTTTGGATCATGTTCTAATAGACTGGTATTTAGAACAGAAGTTTGAAATTTCAGCAAACCGTTTTTTTCTTTTTGTTTTTTGTTGTTTCTAATTAATGAGCTTTGAAAGGGAAAATCTTAGCATGACAGAGAGATGTACATTCATTACTTTAAGTTTTTCCTCATACAAACTTTGGGAGAGAATTCATTTGCAAACCATACCGGAAATCTAATTGCAGAAACTTTCATACACTGAAATTGAATCCACATGTGTACAACATGTGACCGCTTTTTCACCATATATTTCATCAGCTTGAGTTTATTTACATTTTGCCTTTAGTATTGGAAAAAGTCAGACCTGTAACAATTAAATTAAGTCTATTTCCAATACAGATATAGCCCAATTTGTTTGTTATTCTTTTTTTATTTTATTGTATTTTTGTAATGACAAAAACTACTATTTTGGGAGCTCACAATCTCTAAGCATTTATGTTATATTCATTTGCATGGATGAATATTTTATATTAAAAAAACCTGGTTTGCTTTGGAACTTGAGTTTAAATGGTACTACTTAATTATGAGCATGCTCAGGTACAAGTAACCAGCTAATTGTAAATGTTTTTCTTTTATTTCACTTGAATTCTGTTGGTTATGTCACATTAAGGTGTAAAATGATAGGACATGATTTATCTTGGTCTTGTTTTTATCACAAGAAGCTGCCGTTTTAACAGAGGTGTTTAAGTATTTTTGCTTGCTTGACTGACTGACTGACTAATTGATTGATCGATTGAATGGTTGTTTGCTTGCTTAATTGATTGATTAATCAACTCAGACAAGCCCAAACACTGACCATAGAGTTTAATAATGAAAGATGCAACAGAACCAACTGACAATATGAAGAACTTTAAAATCAGAATATGAAAAGCTAGTCTCTCTCTCGCTCTCTCTCTCTCACACACACACACACACACACACACAGTATCAGCCAGAACTTCTATAACTCATTGCACAGTCCTCTACATGGACGAATCAGAGATCCACAACGCTTCTGCTCCTCTCTAAGTATACCTATAATTACTTAGAATTACCTCAATTATCTGCCTTTATTCAGTTAATGGTCATTCTCTGGGATCATGTCCTTAGTTAAACGACGACTAATTTTTAAACCTTACAAAAAAAGCTCTGCAATGGTAATACTACGTATTGACATGCTGAAATTATGATGTCACTAAATACATTTTCATCACTAACATACTTCAGTTCTTGTAATGTACATTCATCGAGGCTCCACTTTACAGTTATAAGAGTTTAATGGCTTAAGAAGCACTCTTTGCACACTCAGCATCCCCAACCAAATAGTTATAACCAGATAATTGTTCAGTGACCAAATTTGAGAGAATTTCGTCAGTAAGAGGGTTGCCGATTCTGCCAAAAGTATCCTGTTCTTCCTTCAAACTCGGACACAAAAACACAAGCTAATTCCAACACCCGGACCACAATAAAGCTTTAATTGAGCCATCAGACATTTTTAATTTTTTAAACTGTTGTACTTCACCACTGGAGCAGACCGCAAGATGCTTAAAGAAGTCTCCAAAAACTCTAAAATATCATCAAAGGACCTACAGCAAGCTCCCGCTACAGTTGATGTCAAAGTGAATGAATC
Organism: Tachysurus vachellii; assembly: GCF_030014155.1. NCBI lineage: Eukaryota > Metazoa > Chordata > Actinopteri > Siluriformes > Bagridae > Tachysurus > Tachysurus vachellii. Next base: position 8,214,763 of record NC_083469.1, read on the forward strand.
TACAATCAGAAAGACACTGCACAACTTTAATTATCATGGGTTCTAGATCTAAAATCTAAATCCCATGGAGATCTTGTGATTTGAAATGTACTGTGCATGAAAGAAACCCCTCAAACATCACATATCTGAAAGAACTCTGCATTAAGGAGTGGGGGAAACTTTATTCCAGTCATGTCAGAAACTGGTAGATGGCTACAAGAAAAGGATCATTGAGTCTGTGACGTGAAATACAGCTAAGTATGGTGACCCATCCTCAGAATTCGTTCTCTGCATTTAACCCATCCAAAGTGCGGCACCTCAGTCGTGGTATTGCCGGCCCGAGCCTCGAACCCACAACCTTAGGTTTAGGAGTCAAACTCTCTAACCATTAGGCCACGAATTCCCCAGCTGATTACAGCTAAAGTACAGCTGATTACTAGCTTTTTTGGGCATAGAGTGTCCTACGTTTTTCTCAGTTGAGAAATTGCTAGGCAAGCTGACACTACTGGTTATAAACTGACCAAAGAATCATATTTAGGAATTGGAATGACAATTCAGCTAAACTAATACTTTCAAATGGTGCAATTGTAGTAGGCTTGGAATTCTGTCAGAGGCTAAAAAAATGCTAAAAGTTTCTTTCTAGCCTGCAATGACTGGACATATAGCTGTAATGTTTTACAGTTTAGAAACCTTGTTCATTATACGCAACTCCTCAGTAACAATCTGAACAAGCTGTATAGCCTTTAGATAGCTTGTTGTTTGTATAGTTTAGCTGAGATGAACAATCCTAAATGCCTGTAACCTCAATCATCTCTCCAGTTGGCTTGGAAAGGTATCTGATTTGATAGTATGAACAGCAGTATGAACAATTTCTAAACAAATTCTGGTTTGTTCCATTTTCTAAAAAGTAAAAAATAACAATATAGTCTCCCATCATGTTTTTGTATCTAGGATACACGACTGATATCAAAGTGACACTTCCAATCCAGGGGTCTATTAAGTGACACAAAAAGGCAACGTTTCTGCATTAATAAGCAAACTTCATATTAACAACAGTTTCAAGAAGCATAAATATTATAAAAAAATCATATAATACATGGTATGGCCAAATATATGAAGACCATCATATCTACTGTATATCGTTGCTGTCGGGCGGAAACCTCGTACAGTATGTCCAAATTTGGTCAATTTCATATTTTTTCACATATCGATGCTATTGGTCAGTCCCCACGTGGGTCTGTTATTTTTACAAGTTATTAACCGATCTAAAGTCTTGAAAATAGCTTGAGCGCAAATCTCATAACTCCATTGGACACTTCAACTGTCCACCTCTTCCTCACTCCGCGGGAGAGCTTCGCGGCATATTTCTCCTCAAGAAGAGTCGCAACGAATCAACACGTCTTCTGAGGTAAATGTCTTCAAAACACTGGGCTCAAAGAAACAAAAATCTTGACCCCCGCTAGTTCTGGTGCTCGTCCGAGGACAGGAATTTAGCGCAAGACAATCCACTGCAACGCGGACTAAACCCTGTGCACTGCAGATAAGGTACGGTGTTTTATTTATTTCCTGAAAAATAACGGTTTTGGAGATACGAGGATTCCGCCCGACAGCGACGATATGTTGGTCTTCCACTAACTGTTGCCACAAAGCTGGAGGCACAGAAATGTCTAGAATGGCACTAAGGCTACACACAAATTGAGGTCCGTAAAGGAATAGCTTGCCAAGGTTGGTGTGTAAGAACTCGAGGGTCCTGTACAGAGAGAACCCTGACTGCAAACACACTGAACAACAATGGAACTGGAACACAGACTGCACGCCAGGCCTTCTCACTCATGTGCACTGCCTAAAACTCACTAATGTGTTTGTGGCAAGCTCTTGTTACAGTTGATGTCAAAGTGCATGAATCTACAGCCAGAACGAGACTTCACAACTTTAATTATCATGGGATGATATCATGGGATTAATTATCATAGTGCCCAAAACTCACTAATGTGTTTGTGGCTAAATGGCCACAATTTCCCAATGCCACATCTCAAAATGTAGTTAAAAGCTGTCAGGGTTATGCTTGGACATTTGCTGCTGGTACTCTAGGGGCATTCCGGCAGTGTGTTTTTCATGTATCCTGTTAAGTGTTGTAGTTCATTTTATGTCCATGTGTCCTTTCCCAATCCTTGTTACCCTTGTTATTTTGTTAATAAATCATGACCGTTAAGATATCACTTGGTTTGGGACTGGTTTTTACTTTGAGAGGCACCGCCTTGCTGACAGAAAGCCTTGTGATTACAGTACAATGGAGACAAGAGAAAATGAATGGACAAAATCTATATTAATGCTAGATTTGGAATGCAATGTACAACAAGCACATGTGGGTGTGATGGTCAGGTGTCCACATAGTTTTTGCCAGTCAGTGTACAAGAAAAAAGCCAAAAAAACTGGTATGGATATCAACAGTGTAGATCAAGACATCATTTTTGAAAGACAGGAAGGACTAATGCAAATCCCATTTATACAGTACACACCAACTCTAAACAAGAAGTTTTATCATCCGCACTACAAATGTAAAGAGGCTAGACGTGTCCTAGACCTGCTCTACAAGTGGTCTGAGTGATTAAGATATATTTGACCTCGCTCAAATCTGCACTTGGTGCTGTCCATGTGTGATTCAATCACTTGAGATGGATATTAATACCAGTCTTAATGAGAATGGGATTGTCATAGATACCATTTCACTACCACAACAACAAAACAGTTCAGACTGTCCTTCCCTTTCCTCCTCCTTCAAACAGGAGCCTAGGTCCTACTCTTATCGAAAAATGCCAGACACCATCCGAGCTCCCAAACACAAGAGTGCCTGCAGACAGGCCTCAACATGAAGGGATTGTGTCCTCATAACAGCAAAGCAGATAGAGAGTAAATAAAGCTTCCTGAGAGGAGTGAATTCATCAGAACACCACTCTTAGGAAGAGGCAAAGCTCAGAAAGGGAGAGATGGAGTACAGGTTTGGTCCATTATTTTACAAAGTTAACACAGAGAGACAGTGAAAAGGCCTATCTTATTTAAAGAGACTGCAGTGTACTCTAAAACAGTGTGATTTATGGCTGCCACTTGAACCCAAGAGCACCTTTTTTACAGACAGTAAAGATGCAGATAAGCCAGTCTTAACACTTTCCATTCATCACTCCCTGTACGTCTCTAAGATCCCAAACACCTCAAGCATCTGTGTGATTAAGAGAGAGACTGAGAGAGAGAGAGAGAGAGAGAGAGAGAGAGAGTGAGAAGGAGGGGTTGAGACTGAGAAAGAAAGAGTAGAAAGAAAGATAGAGTGAGAGACCTGAAGTCGAGACTCACTGTCTATCTCATTGTAACTAGCTTTTACATCGGAGTGAAGCAAAGTACTCAAAATTTCATTTCACAAACACCCTTTCTGCCAAGCCATTCCGACATGTTCTCAGCAGCCTGAGCGTCTGAGCAGTCAGATGAACGCAGATGAAAGCATTTACCACTGAAAGACTTATCATTCTCACAAACACACAAGGTAAAAAAAATAAAAGAACTCTGTTACACGTTTGTAGAGTCTTCAAATTTTGAAGAAAGAAAGAGGAAAGATGTTTGCATGGGCAGAAGTGCAATATACCTAGCAGGCAAACAAAAAAAATACCTAATCACAAAAACATTAAAATGTTGTGTCGGAATACTGTATACGGCTTTTTTTCTTGGCTCGATTTTAGATGTGAGGCATACAGCAATGACTTAAAAAACATTAAGTCAAAAGTCCAGTGAGATTATAATGTGTCAGGACTCAGCCCGGACTTTTTGGCCATGTGCATTTGTTGTCGTTCCTCGTCACGTGTCTGCCCCGCCTCCTCATTGTGTCATTATTGTCCTTAGCATAAATGTGAGATTCATTAGTTACGTTTACCCCTCGTCATGTTTAGTCAATGTTAAGTGTCGTCATTTGTATTATTTCAGTTATCGTCATTTCTGTCTTTGTCTTCCTCATTTATTAAACCCCTTTCATTTGAAGCTATCCTGCGTACGGGTCTGTCTCCTTCCATCCCAGCCTGTGACATAATGATTATATAAATGATAACATTTTGTAACGAAATTATGAGACAAAAGATCTGCTTCAAGTGTACGCATAGATTCTATATCACAAGACTAATACAGGTCTAAATGCTGAAGACCTAAAGCTTACTAGAATAACAAAAGTAACACAACCACATTTTTGTCCTTAAACTAGTTTTTTCACCATAGAGTTTTTATACACTTTTGGTCTGAATGCCTCTTTAACTGGAAAACCAGAAAAGTTTTAGGTGCCTTCTGTATCATGAACTGGATGATACATTGGATGGTTGGAGCAAGCAGCCAATTTTAATTGCTACAGCTAAGCCATAGGTGTCGTCACCTCTGAGATGAATGAAAAAATATGACCATCAGTTACATCATGTCTAAAAATACGTGTACACCAGATTATCAAGCCCATTTATGCTTGTTGAACAACCGATTCCATCGGCATTAACGTGGAGTCGGCTTTCCGATATATTTTGGGATTCGTGCTTATTCAGCCACAAAGAATTAAGAAGCTTGGGCACTGATGTGAGACAGCTACTGTTCCTCTTTCTCCAGTAAGTGTTCATAGGGGTTGAGGTTAAGGCTCTGATAAGGCCCTGAAGATCTTTTACACTAGAATAGGCAACTCATGTCTTTATTTTCCTCAGGTCTCTTAATTTCTTAATTCTACAGCATGTAAAGTCATTCTAGTCCTTGTGTCCATCAGGGTTTGTGGCAACATTTTGGGGAAGGTCCATATATGTGTGTGTTATATGAGCATATACAGTATATGTGTGTGTGTGTGTGTGTGTGTGTGTGTGTGTGTGTGTGTCATAATTCCACATAATTTGGCCATGTAGCGTATGTGCATCTAAACCTTATGCTACAGAGAAGTACCTAACCATGTGTAGCTTCCCCTAATCACATCACAGAGTTACTTAATTGGAACAAGAAAAGGTTGTCTTGCATCAACACATGTACTTGTTCATTATTGGCAGGATTTGCTTCATTCTGTAAATAGAGGCCTTTATATAATCCGTTCTGCATATGCTAGACACCTACATGTCAAGCCAATTAAACTGGACGATCGTGCAATGAATATAAAAATATGCTACTGGACAAAAGGTGATATAAGAAAGTCATATATGAAAGTCACTGGTTATTGTTCTCTCCAACCGGTTCCATTATCATGCAAATTCACACATTTGCATGTTTTTTTTTTTTTTTTTTTTTGCACGATATCATTCCCGCATCCAAAAAAGGACCTACATTACATGAACGTGGACTCTCAGGGAGACAAATAAAAATATCCATAGTATTTATCATGGTACTAAGTGGACTTCAAATTTTAAGGCTTTTAACTGGCATCCATTCAGTGCATAATGGGAATAATGGCAAGAGGACATTAAGGACATTCTACCTATCTTCTTAAAACCTATTTGTTTTCAGTATCATAGATCCAAAATTACCTCATCTGATAAGATAAGATAATATAAGATAAGATAAGATAAGATAAGATAAGATAAGATAAGATAAGATAAGATAAGATATGATATACCTTTATTCGTCCCACAATGTGGAAATTTCTCTGTTACAGCAGCAAAGAGAAAGAAATGTAGATATATAAAAGAATAGAGACATAATATAATATACAGTATATACACAACACAATGTATAAATACAGAGAAGAAAGAAAAGAGACCACGAGTAGTAGTTACGCTACAGACATATTGCACACAGGTAATATTGCACGTTTTCAAAATTTCTGTTATTGCACGTGTTGTTTAAAATACTTTGTTATTGTTATTATTGTAGTTAAACAGTTATAACAGTGTCTATTATGATGACTGGTTCACTGGGACAAGCTTTGATTGTAAAGTCTAATAGCAGCAGGGAGAAAAGACCGTCTGTATCGCTCCTTCAGACACTTAGGACGTAACAGTCTGTCACTGAAGGAGCTGCTCAGAGCTAAAACTGTTTCATACAGGGGGTGAAAGTCGTTCTCAAGCAATGATGATAGTTTTGCTACCATCCTCCTTTCTCCCACCTCCTGTACAGTGTCCAGAGGAATCCCCAGGACTGAGCTGGCCTTCCTGTTCAGCTTGTCCATTCTCTTCCTTTCTGCAGTAGAGATGCTGCTACACCAGCATACAGCACCATAGAATATGGCTGAGGCCACCACAGTGTCAAAAAAAACACAATATCACAGAAAAAAACGCAAAGACATTGAGAGAATTTCCTATTCCTTATTGTTTCCATTCAGGAAATGTACACGATGTAACTTCCTGTTGGACTTATTCTAAATATTTCATAAGGGTGAATGTGTTCTGGGTTGAGTGAATGTTTTGGGACACAATTAGAAAGGATATTTGTCATAACCTGTAATGAGTGACTTACAGAAAAAGACACTTCACACATTGAAGCAACAAATATAGCTTTATTTAATTATTTTATAATTTTAAATTGTTACAGTGGACTGTGATAGGCCACAATGCAATTTTCACACTTTTGACACTTACTTTTGGCCTATTTTTAGAATGTCCATCCATCTATTCGTTTTTGTAACGCTTATACAACACAGGGACACATAGAACCTGGAACCTATCCCACAGGACTCACAGTGCTAACACACCGCAGGGCACAAACACACACTCACACACCCATTCACACATTACAAACAATTTAGAGAAAAAATTCGGCCCTAAATGGATGCCTTTGGACTGGTGGGGAAAACACAAGTACAGTTAGGACATGAAAACTCCACTCCACTCACACAAGGTGGAGAACAGAACTGAACCCGTACCGTTGGGGTTTCCCGGAGTTACAATGTTCAGGGACACAAACTTTTCAAAATCTTAGAATCACTAAAAGCTTACTGGGCTAAGCTAAAACTTTCGCTTCTCTGAAAGGTGAGTTCAGTATCAGTTTTAGGTGAATTGCAATAAACTTTGTACTCATCCTATTACATGTGTAAATGAAAAACAAAACAAAGAAAACCTGCAAAGAAATTGGGTTTACTGTCACGCTCCTGGGACAAAGTGACAAAGCTAGCTATTGTATTTTCATTAGAAAGCAAATTTCAATTTCTTCGTCACTTTTCTTTGTCCCCATGCGGATATTTCTTGTTTTGGTGAAAATCAGTGCCAGCAAATAATGCTTCTTCCTTTTTATGAGATACATAAACTTCTGCCACGTTTCCAGCATATTAGTTTCACGCTGATGGTTTTGTCACGCCGATTCCCAGGAATTGAAACCTTATGCAGCTTTTGCTAGATCACTGCTGCTTCTTTCTGGGATTTTTTTTTTTTTTTGTATTGTGTGCAATGCAGTGAAAAAAAAACAAAACATCAGAGGCGTCCTACTTTTACAGCGGTTCCTACCGCAGGCCTTTTACTAACGGGTTTGAAAGTAAAAATGGCAGGTCTTTTCTGTGATTAAAGTGATTAATTATCCTGTGAAATATTTATCACTCAAATACAGCACAATCTCCTAGTAATGATCGATGAAATCCTACTGAGGTATGACAGGAGCCCTTTTATGGCTTTTACTCCATTCTACTGACTCAGAATTCTGTTATAGGGTAAACAAAATCTTGCGATTAGCCTTAAAAAATGAAGAGCGAAAAATAAATCAAGGCTGAAAATTGCTGATCTATAGACAATAAAAGGCTTTGGATCTAATTAGAACCTCAATAGAGTTAAAGCGATTATTTTGCGGCATGTAAACTGTAAAAAATCGATGAACAAAGGACAACATAATGCTTCATTACGCTCTGAATATAAATGTTACATAAGCAGACTTTGCTTAGCAGATATTTGGATCTATAGTACGCCTTTATGAAACATAATATATATGTAATGAAATATATATGTGGATGGATTTGGGAGACGAAGGCGAACCAGGAACATACAGGGCTGAGATTCAGACCTCCTCAGGGAATAAGACTGACAGGATGTACAGGACAGACAGACACATGTCTGACATCACTATCTCAATGGCTCTCAAACCTCTACAGCCCTGTTGTACAATTCAACACAGAGGGCTTACATGGACAGTCCAGAATATCTCTGTCCTTTAAGGAGCTTCTATGATTTCTTAAATCCTTTTTTTTCCTCGTGATTTTTTTCCCTGTGAGATGTAATTGTATATAATGCATCAACATTTGCTTAACACAAATGTGAAAATACTTTATTACTTTTTTTATTAGTTTATGAGTTTTTATAAATACATATTTTTTAGTTTTTATTAGTATATGAGTTTTTATAAATGCATATTTTTTTAGTTTTTATTAGTTTATGAGTTTTTTATAAATACATAATTATGCTCAATGATTTTCTGGTTTCACTTTTTCTCTTAAAACAACTGACATGGTCTGGTGAGGATCATAAAACAATGTTCAGTTCACAACATTTTATCAGTCACAAATACAATGTACTTATTATCAGTTTTCACTGGCTAACTTTAGATTGGCTACTTAGGTTATAGACAATATTTCTTATATTTAGCATTGCTGTCTCACTGTATCCATGTAGGTTTCCTTTCAACCCATCACCAAAAAAAAATGTTATTACATTTAATACACAAGTTAGTACATACTTTATACAGGTGCAGAATGCATTCCCTCCTCATGCCCAGTATCTCTTGCATTCACCATGATCCTGATCAGATAAAGTGCTTACTGGAGATGAAATAATGACAGAATGTATGCATGTTTTTCATGAATGCTTCTGTGTGCATTAAACATATTTATATAACTTTTATTGTATTTTATTTTAATTACAATGAACTGAACGTTCCCATTATCTATCAGAATTAAATTCAAATGAAACATTTTAGCACTTAAATAATTTGTATTTAACATTATTTATTATTAAATTGTACTATATATATATATATATATATATATATATATATATATATATATATATATATATATATATATAAAGAGTTTCAGCTCTAACTCAGAAAAAATAAAATAAATAAATAAAGATTTTTAAAATAACTCCAAGTTATAACCGCGAGCTTAACAAATCCTCACAGTTCTTTAACACATGCTCCCTTCTTAGTCTGCCATTTGAGGTGTCAATTGCAACTACAGAAACACCCTGCTCAAAATTTTTTGCAGATTTCTGCTGTTTTGGTCAGGGATATGTGACTAGCCCATGACAGTTGGTAGCATTGGTGTTTGGAGCGGCAAACAATAAAGGCTAATTGGACCCAGAGTGCCATGACGGCTGTGTATCCTAACATGAGGCAGGTTGCTGGAAATAAATTTCAGAGTTTATTAACTTCTGGAAAGCCAGAAGATGTTAATATCCTAAAGACTCGCACCTAAAAAGATCATGATCTATAAACGTACTCAGATATAGGCCAGGGAGGAAAAGACGAAGAGAAGAGAAGAGAAGAGAAGTGAGAGTGGTATTGGAAGGATTTAAACTGCTAATGCGACACACTCTTGGGTAGGAAACTTGAAACAAAATGGGGCTTTTTACACCTGGTCACTTTATGCGTTTTCTGTGATCCGATAGCTATCCGATCGTAAAAAGACCAGGTCTGAAACATTTTCGAGACGGATATAAATCCGATCGTTTAAACCACTTCAGGAGGTGGTCTGGGACGCATTTCAGATGAAACTAGACAGGTGTAAATGAATGTGGTTGTTCAATCCACATACGTCAGCGCTATACTCCTCCCAAACGGAAGTACGTCTCTCGCAAGTGACTTGAAAATCGCACGAGAAACAAATGTGTTTTCCCACCAGTGCTGGCTCCGATATTTCACCCAAGTGACTCGTTGGGTCTTAAAATGCACCGCTGCCGCCAGCGAAAATGCAGCAAACAGTAAATGCTGTTTTTTTTAGTAATTACACCAGAAATGAGGTAAAATATATTTGCATTTTGGGGGGGAGTAGAAAGATCGGATTGATACCCGATTCGCCAAGACGCATTTATGTGGCCTAATGTAAATAGAACAGTTTTTACAAATCAGACAGTTATCGGATCAGAGAAAACACATGAAGTGTTGACCAGGTGTAAAAAAGGCCCAAAGATTATGGACTGTCATTAGTCATCGCCATGGAAGGAAAGAGTAATACTTGCAAAGCCCATAACCTGACCAGTCTGCCAGGAAAACAAACAAATAAAACAAACATAAAAAAAAACACCCTTTAAAATTTGAATTCCATCTCAGAATATCAGGATGATTTTTTTCAACCCTGAGTTCAGGACATGACAACAAATCAATATGACTGCTCGCGGCATCAACAGTGAGCAAAGTAGCACTTCTTTACTTTTACAAGCGTTATGCTGTATACACTAGTATTTCTTTTAGATTAACCAACAGACATATATTAGCTTTGCTAATTCTATTACACTGAGTATATGCATAGTTAACTGTTTTAGAGGAGTTAAATACAGATTACTCATCACGGGTAGAGTAGATTACAATATCCAGATGCATTAAGGTGTCCAAGTTCGCATTCACCTTTGTAACTTGACTGCATCGAGTTTGAAAGTTGTTATTGTATGCTGTAGTGTTACCTTTTCTCTTTATTTAAACTAAGGGTCCGAAACATGTTCCAGCATAATACTCCTATATACAAAAGGCTGCTCTAAAGGTTTTGGCCTACTGATTGGAAGGGTGGGAGTTTGAATCCCAGGTCCACTGATATGCTACAGTTGGGAACCTGAACAAGGCCCTTGACCTGCAATTGCTCAGTTTTATGAAATGACATAAAGTGTAAGAAAAACTCAAGTGGCCTGCACAGAGAACCTTTGGGATGCTGACCCAAAGGTACTCCAGAACTCCTTGTTCAACTTTATAATTATATACAAATAGTTGTGTTTTTGGTACCAGCACTCAAGTAGCAAAAAACAAGACTTTTTGGATATGTAATTTTCCAGGATTGCATACAAACAAGGATCATTTCTTGTGTTAGGAAATTTTATCCATGCAGGCCAATATAAGGTGTATGTTTTATGTGACACACTCGGTGGAAGAGACCACAAAGGTGAGCCAATTACAGCTTTTCAATCATATAAATGTCTGTTTTAATATATCAACAAGGCTTTCCATCTCTTCTGCTGACCATAGCTGCCATCACAAACCATGAAACAGGAAGTAATAGAACAAGCTGAACTAATCATGCAATTCTGGATACAGTACTGAGATTGGACATCTTCCAAACCTGAGGCAGACTGCACTACGGTTCAGTTGATGCAAGTCCCAGAACAATGTTTTCGAGTAAAAAAAGATTTTATTCTCAGGACTTGAAAACAGTTTTCAACTCTCAGGGCAAACAGTGTTATCAATTAGTGCTTCTTTTCCTTCCATCTCATCAAAATAGACTTTAGCCAAGATGAGTATGAAATTAGCCAAGACGAGTAGAATGTTTAACCAACAGACATTCTGAAGAGAAAGGACCTACACTAGACTTTTCATGTGAAATTTTAGAAACAAAGAGAAAGTATATCAGCAGACATTTTGGTGAAGCTTGGTTTAGCTGAAGTGTCCTATAGTAGCAGGTTAAAATCAATAGACTGGCCAATATTTTCAACATCACACAACAATCAGCAAAGGCTATGGATGGCTTAAAAAGAACAGAACATTAAAGCAAAGTGCCATACCTTGGCCCGAGAAAACCCAAAGACACTGTAGATTTATGCTTTTGATAAAATAATGACTGGTGTGAAAATGAGAAAAGGTGGATCAGGAACAACCCAGTCACAAGTTTAACTACACTGTGGAGTTTGGGGTAATGTTTTATATCGTCTATACGTTTTTCGGATTTCATATTTATAGTATTGTGGAGGAAAAAAAAAATTACGGATTCTATTACTGCATGCATTTATCCATTTATCATAATGCAACATTTACAATAACAACTTTTATTTGGAAAAAACTGCACCGCTCATACGTATAATGAGCAGATGGGAGAATAATTAGCTGCTTTAAGTTCAAACCCTTTTTATAAGTTTGTTCAAAAAACCCTTATGGCATGATTTAATAGAAGAGGAAAAAAAATAATTGACGATGGGAAAAAAAAAAAGATGCTGGAAATTATTTCACCCGTGTTACACAATGCAAGAAAAAAATAATGAAGTGGCATTTTGATTTATAAATGCACAATTTTATATTTATTTCTCTTACCCTCAGGGCTTCTGCGTGTAAAACGTTACGAATCAGAGGTCGGTGGAAGTGCCACTGTTTATTAACAATCCAAATCAACAGGCAATTTTTGGTCAAAAAGCAGCAGAAGGGACCAAACAGTCAAACTGAACAAAGTGAGGAGGGGGGAAATAAACAAATCTCAGGATCTATGTAAAGAAAAGACAGAAAAGCCTCAACTAGAGCATAGTACTTTACAAATAGTGCAAGTGATTAGGAGCTGGAAGCACGTTTGCTCGGAGCCAGGTAAGAGTGAGAGTTGTAATATCTAGGCTGGATTGGGATCGGATAAAGGAGCAGATGTCGGATATAATTTTATATATATATATATATATACAGTATCTCAGGGTAAGAGGCAAGTATACTACAAGACTCTTCTCTGTATATATACAGTATCTCAGGGTAAGAGGCAAGTATACTACAAGACTCTTCTCTGTATATATACAGTATCTCAGGGTAAGAGGCAAGTATACTACAAGACTCTTCTCTGTATATATACAGTATCTCAGGGTAAGAGGCAAGTATACTACAAGACTCTTCTCTGTATATATACAGTATCTCAGGGTAAGAGGCAAGTATACTACAAGACTCTTCTCTGTATATATACAGTATCTCAGGGTAAGAGGCAAGTATACTACAAGACTCTTCTCTGTCCTGGCACCACGGTGACGGACAGCTGAGTCACTGGCTATTTTCAAATGGCGGTTGAAGACCTACTTATTCAGGAAACACTTCAACTAGCACTTCTTTCCATATCTTTTGCATTAAAAAAAAAAAAAAAAAAACTTTCATTGTAAATTTGAACAATGTTTTAAACTCATGGTTCAGCCATGAGCCAGCATTAATGTATCTAATGTTAGTGTATCCAATGTAAGCACTTATGTACAGTACGTCTCCCTGGATAAGGGCATCTGCCAAATGCTGTAAATGTAAATGTAAATATATATATATATATTTATACACACCAAAATGTGATATAAAATATTCTTTTAGAACAACATAATTGTAAACTAGATTTGTAAAGTTCGTCACAACAAACTTTGATGTTGGCTTTGACGATGCAAGTATTCACAAAGGCCGGTGCTTTTTGGAGGCGAGTGGACATAAGGGTCAGTGTTACTTTTGGAAGCAAGTAGACAGAAAGCTAGGGTGCCAAAACATTTGGAGGTAAGTGGAGACGAGCATGTGATGTCATCCGAATACTCTTGAGGAAGTTCTCCTCATTGTGCTGAGTGTTTTGATGTCACAAGTCCATGTTGTGCTAATTTTTAATTTTCACGTGACGTCACGTGACGTCACGTGACTTCATCAGAATACCTGTGAGGAAGTTCCCCTCATTGTTCTGAGTGTTTTGATATGTCACATGTCCATGTTGTAAAAAGTTTTTTGATTTTGCATATATTGTGGGCGGGGCTGCGGCACAACCGAAAGGCCAGTCGGTACACCAATTTAAAACTTTGTTCAGAGTGTCACCCTAAAGGAGCTGGCCGAGTTTGGTGTAGATAGTTCGAAAGCTTGCCGAGTTATAAACCTCCAAAGTTTATACAGCACCTATATATAGACAAATATGCCCAAAAAGATCTATCTATCTATCTATCTATCTATCTATCTATCTATCTATCTATCTATCTATCTATCTATCACATTTTATTTTTATTTAAACAGCTTATTAAAAACTTTTAAAAACTGACAATGTATAAGATGTTATTGAAAAGTTGTTTGTGATTAGTCTTGATCTTTTTGCTTCCTATTTTTCTTTCCGTTTACCTTTTGTGCTTTCAAGTGCTTTCAAGAAATATTTTCACTGCTTTCATTCACCCTTGATTACTACGCTGAATATTCATGATTACTAAACATATTAATTGTACACGTAACTACCTCCATTTGTTTGCTTGATTGCACGAACACAGACTGTGAATCACAAAAATGTGACTAAGTGCTTTTAATTTATTGTTCGAATTGTGTTGTCTGATGTCATATCGCATGAGCGGCAGTAAAAAATAGGCAGTGACAGCAGACAGAATGACTCATTCAACACTGTCTGCATTGTTCTTGTTGGCGGCAGATTCAGCTGCCCCTGCGCCTGACGACTCCTCCTGCACATATTCTCACACGTCTCACTCATCACCACACTTCTTTCATCTTTTGTGATGTGGTGTGAAATAGCTATGTGCCGTGATACTGTATGCAGAATTCAATCTTTTCAGAGTATATGAAAAATAAATTAGATTTTCAAACGCAAACATCTCTGTGTGCTTCCAGGTCAGCTATTGGGTGAGAATAAAAGTACCATACAAATGATTTAGACATATACTGTACACATATATAAAAAAGACACCTTGAAAATAATCACAGGAAAAGGTAAAAGAAAGAAAAAAAAAAAAAAAAAAAATATATATATATATATATATATATATATATATATATATATATATATATATATATATATATATACATACATACATACACACACACACACACACACACATATATATATATATATATATATATATATATATATATATATATATATATATATATATATATATATATATATATGTATATATATATATATATATATATATATATATATATATATATATATTAGATTACAATAAATACTGTAAACAGTGAAAAAACTATATCATATCTGTGACCATGCAATGCCTTAAATTGGCATCAATAATATTTGAGCTTTAGTTCTGTAGTTTAATCAAAAGGGAGGTTATTTAAAGCATCTTAAAGAACTTTAGACTTTGAGAACTTCACTTGCTTCTGTCTCTGTAGAAAATGTTTTATTTATCTAAAAGGTGCTCTGAGGTGTATCTGATGTTCTTTTTGGATATAATTCCCTGACTAAAGTTTTCTGTTTTTTTAGTTTTAGATTTCTGGAACTGTGGCATGGCTGTTGGTCAGTGCTTCAAGGATTTCTAAGAAAAAAAGATTTCTAACAAAGAAATGAAATGTATTTTCCATAGATTTGGGCCATGATGCAGTATGTGACATCATCACAACAGGCATGTAGCCAAAGTTTTTTTTTTTTTTTTTATTCACATGCGTTATTGAACATGAGTACAGCTATCATAAAAAAAAGCCATTACATGTAGTTTACTGCAGAAAATGCACCAAAAAAAAAAAAAAAAAAACCTGTGCAGAAAACCTTTGGAGAAACTGACTGGTCCTACATAAGCTTTAAAATATTTTAGAAATTACTGATCTCTTCGATTTTCACACACATCCGACTCTTTTACACACAGCATTGCAAAAAAATAATAATACTTTGAGTGAGCGTCAGTTCTTTTGGTGGACACTTCTTGTTGCTAAGAGACGTCAAGGGAAAATGGCCAGGAAGGATATAAATATACATATATAAGTCATATAATCACTCAACTTGATGGGGTATAACAGCAGAAGACCCAATCAGGTTCTACTCCTGTCAGCCAAGAACAGAAATCTTGGAGCACCAAGCTCATTAGAATCTGAACAGTTGAAGATTAAAAATGCATATAAGCGCTAATTCAGTTCACAACCTATTTTCCTGAGGTCCATCTTTAATATTGATACTATAACCACTTCCATGATTTCTTTCCAGGATGTTCTTGACAGTGTACAAATGTCAAGATGTTCCATACATGTTTTATGTACTGAACTGTTTATCAGATACAGTAATGCATCTTACCTCAACTGTGTAGGTTTCTTCCACAACGTCTGTTTTAGCTTCTTAAAGCCAAAGCTGTTTAAGTTAACACCTCAGGGTCTCACCTGCAATAAAAAAAAGATGTTAGCATACAAATTCATATGTAAAAGACAAGAAAAAAGGGTATAAATATATACCAAAATGATGAAAACAGCTCCAAAGGAGAGTAGAGATCATTACGGCCGTTATGTTTTTCTCGAATCGAACACTAAAGCCATTAAACCGAGCATCTTTGGATAATGTATAAGATGTTCTCTTTAAAAGGCCTCCTTAACACTCCTTTCTTAAACATTAATTAAACCTCCCTGGCTTTATTAGCAGTTTTAAAGCTTCAGCTTATTAAACACCAAGCTGCCCACAAGCCCTGCATTTTGGGACTCATAGATAACTCTGTACTGATGCTTTTCTCACAGAGATCATCATTTATGGTTCAACATGAACATGGAGTCAACACAACTAGAGTGATACCTCTGCAGCACTTTTATTGCTTTCTTTCTTCACAATCTCCTAACAGACCAATAACCCAAATTTAATCATCGTACAGACTACACTCATGATCTCTTCACCGAAGGGTGACACACACAGCGTACACAGCTAACTGTGTAGATAACTATAGCTTTGTTACTCAATCCTTGCACCCATATTGCACATTATCAAAGATGGAGTGATATCATTTGTTTTCCATCATGATTAATGAAAGTGCAATGACTTTTTTCTTTAATCTAAATAAAAGTTTAACACACTTATTTAATCGTATTGTCTGTACTGTTGGATGTAGTAGCGTAGTGGTTAAGGGGTTGGACTTCGGCATTCACTAAATTCCACTCGACGTAAAGTGGGCTTGTTTCTGGAGGTCTTGGAAAAACGCCCTCTTTCAAAAAAAAAGAGCATACCTACGATGGATAATGAAGGACAAAACAGTCATACAGGTAGATTTTAGATTTGATATCTATTATGCTTTATCATCTTACAGTTAAACTATTTTCAAAAACAAATAAACAACCAAAAACTATGGTTAGGATTAGTGTTAGGGTTAGGGTTAGATTATCAAATAGGCCACGCCTGCCCGATGACGCGATATCTGTTACGCTGTTCTGAAATTCCTGGAAATAAGTGCATCCAGAAGGTTCGGTACTCAAGATTCAACTCCTTGGTCTACCAAGCTTCCACTGCTGGGCCCCTTATGAGCAAGATCCTTAACCCTCAATATCAAAAGTTGCTATGGTTGATAAGGCGTCTGCCAAAATGCTATAAATGAAAACATTGCATTCTTACTATAGCCTTATATAAGTAATTAATAAAACACGGTGGAATGTGCTGTATAAAAATTATTAACAGTTAGACTGTATGATGCCTTTAGTGCAACACAAAGTTAATTATTGTCCTGATACAGAAGGTCCCAATATGTTTTTTTTTGTCTTATATGAATACATTATAATGATGCATCCAGCTTTTATCCATTTCTAATTGCATACTATTATGAAATGTTGGAGAAACAGTCAAACTGCTGTCACAGCTTCTGAATCAAAACTTCAGTATTGAGATTTTAATAACACTGCGTAACGTTTTTCAAGGGAAATTTTGTTGTATATAGCACTTGTTTACTTTTCCTCCTGTCTGCTCTATCGCGATTATTAGTTTGCAGAAAACTTTCGAATTGTTATGGATGTGCAGTGTTTGTGTGTGCGTGTGTGTGTGTTAAATACAACGAAGTAGACAAGCAATGCTCAGAAATGTGCTTCACAATTTGCAGACACAGACATTACAAAAAAATGCCTTGATTTGTTGGGTCTTGCTTGATTTAAATACTTTTTCCAACTGAATCTGATGTGTGGAGTTTGCATGTTCTCCCCGTGCCTCGGGGGTTTCCTCCGGGTACTCCGGTTTCCTCCCCCGGTCCAAAGACATGCATGGTAGGTTGATTGGCATCTCTGGCAAATTGTCCCTAGTGTGTGATTGCGTGATTGCGTGATTGCGTGAGTGAATGAGTGTGCGTATGTGTGCCCTGTGATGGGTTGGCACTCCGTCCAGGGTGTATCCTGCCTTGATGCCCGATGACGCCTGAGATAGGCACAGGCTCCCCGTGACCCGAGGTAGTTCGGATAAGCGGTAGAAGATGAATGAATGAATGAATGAATGAACTGAATCTGATTGCATGGAAAAAAGTAAAAATATCACTACCGAATTGTATGTTAGAGACAAAATGTGAATAATTCTTGATAAACAGCCTCGAGACAGGTTCACACAGGCTCACAGGTTCAAGCATTGCCTGTAGCCCGAACATTGGAGTACAGCAATGAGCAGAGTTGAAGAATAACAAATCTAGGAAAGAAAAGTGTAAGGAGCTAAAATATAATTCATAAGGACTTAATTTTTTTAAAAGATTTTTTCATGATCTGCTTTTCATATATTTATCTGTGAAATAAATAAAATCTTTAATACGTTTGCATTGCAGTTTCAGTTTAAGTGTGAGTAGAATAGTCTGAGAAAATTCTGAGAAAAAGTCGAGTCTATTGAAAATATTGAAAATCTGGGATTTTTTTAATTTTTTATTATTTTAAACAATAAAATAAAGCATAAACTTTCGATGAAGAAAAAACTTTAATGTGTAACATCTTGACTATTTAGTCTACAATACCTAGGTCACTGTTTAATAAGAAGAAATTTTGTAATATTGTCAAAAGGTCAAAATTTCTGTAAGTCTTATTCCACTGAAGCATGTGTTCAGATGGCATGATGATGGTTTTGATCTAATATGGATTATCCAGGTTATTTTTGTTGTTTTGTTTCATTTTGCAGTATTGTTTGCTTTTCGATGAGCCTGTGTTCACTGTATTCTCAGACCCCTGTTCTTGGCTGATGAGTGCAACCGGAGGTGGTCTTCTGCTCCCAGAGCCCATCTGCCTGAAGTTATTGATGTGTTTTGCATTCTGAGATGCTTTTCTGCTCACCGTAGTTATACACAATGTACTGATTATTTACGGATTACTTGCAATACCGAATCCTGCCTATAGGCTTAAACCAGTCTGCCCGTTCTCCTCATCAACGTGGTCTTCCTACCCAAAGAATCATCTCTAACTGGATGTTGTTTTGCACGGGGCTGCACTTGTGGGTTTTTTTCAAGGTTCAATGTTCTGAAATATATGAACCAGGAAGCTGGCAGTTTTGTTTTCCCCTTCACATATATAACTACAGGTTAAGTAATATACCCAAAGCAAAAAAACTACACTGACCTTAAAAGAGCTACTTACTTTTAGATTATAATCTATGATCTTCAGCATTGAGCGTAATCACTTGTCACAGCTGTCCAAACAAGTTCAGCCCCACTCTAAAGCAATGGATATAGTACAGGAGGGTAGAAAAAAAAAGTTGAGTGTCTGAGATGATGAGGCCAAACAATAAGAAAGAGCTCAGTAATATCCTGTTTTATTATTTATCTCTCTTCATCTCTGTCTCTCATGAAAAACATAGTTCTCTCATTTTCTTGCTATTTTGCATTTAATCTCCCTCTTCCTCCACACACACACACACACACACACACACACACACACACACACTCACATTTCCATACCTCGCTCTCAATACTGAGCTTAAAGTATGCACACTCTCACCAGCTAAGTGGGGCACACATCTAATAAACTGCAACAAAAGCTTCTCATTTCCTCACAGAAATAGTCAATTCTAGGGCACAGCACTCAAATCACAGCTTACCAACAATAAGGTCCAGAGAGGAATGTGATGATTATCCATTTATAGCTACCCACACCATATTAGGCTCATATTTGGGCTATCAGAATAAAGATAAAAACCCATGTGAAAACCCAAAGTAGTAGCCATCTGTCATCAGCAGTACCATCCTCATATTTAACCACTTAAAACCCTGTCTTCTTACTCAGCTTTTAATATTAAAGCACATTATTCAATGGTAAATAAGAATTATTCAGAAAGTACAGTGAGTCTAACCGATAACAGCTTGTAGTTACTAGTGTACAGAATATACGCCTAGAACTACAGATTGATGGATAGAACTAACTTCCTGGGACTTCATAGCTAAGTTAACATTTTCCTATTAAATCAGTCCTTAAAGGGATTATAGAAAGGACAAAATTCATAATAACGATCTGTTTATAACAGTTTATAATCACACCCTCCAGTGTCACCCAAATGAGGATGAGGTTCACTTTTGAGTCTGGTTCCTCTCAAGGTTTCTTCCTCTTCCATCTAAGGGACTTTTTCCTCACCACAGTCACCTCAGTCACCTCAGGCTTGTTCATAGGGAATAAATACAAACACATTTAAATATAAGTCTAATAATAATCTTGAACCTTATAATATTGTATAATATTAATCTTTGTATAACTAACTTTTGTAATATATTTCTTATGTTCTATAAAGCTGCGTTGAGACAATGTCCATCGTTAAAAGCGCCGTACAAATAAATATGAATTGAATTGACTTAAATAGAATATATGCTCCTAAAGCAACTAAAGAAACTTCTCACCTCACATTCAACATGTTTTATTCTTTTTCAACAAATGTACTGTATATCGATGTAAAATATAAACCACGGCACACAGGTACAATTGTACAGTTGAATGTTATGAACAATTTCAAAATCGTAAAATGACTGAAATATTGCTACTTGTTCAACAGATGAGGGTTTGAAAAGGAATAGAGAAAGTTACATATTTAATATTTTATCAAATAAGGCCAGGTTTCATGTTACTCCTCGTGCCTCTGGGTTTTTCCGCCGGGAACTCCAGGTTATCTCTGCCAGTCCAAAGACATGCATCATAAGCTGATTGGCATCTCTAAATTGTCGGTAGTGTTTGAGTGTGTGTGCCATCCGGTACAGGGTGTACCCCACCTTGAGGGCACAGGAGACATAGACCAAACTAGGTAGGATGAGGTCAATTAGCACAGAGGCTAACCTATTGCCCTGAGTAACCTTGAAGGCTACTCAGAGCAGTAGGTTAGCCTCTGTGCTAATTGACCTAATCGTACCTAGTTTGGTCGATTTCTCTTTGGATAGACTCCAGGTTCTCTGCGACCCGGTACGCTAAGTGGTGTAGAGAATGGATGGATATTTTATCAACTTAATTTGGTTACATTTTTATTATTAGTTTATCATTTTATTTTTTGTAATCCATTGAATATCACGGTTATTCGTATCTTTTAATGAGGAATAAAACTCAATTGTAATGTTATGCCATTATCACCTTGAAGCTCATCATTCAGCAGGAATGCTAATGCTAAATAATGTCTTTATTAGAAAATGTCATCAGAATTTGTATCCATTTCTAATCAGGTCCATTTCAACATATTCTAATGGCTAAAAAAAAATAAAATAAATAAAAACAGCTCTTCCATTAATCAGTTAAAGTCTATGCTTTTCTATTGTCTATGCTTTCTGACCAATCAGAATGGTGCGTTTATCAGCGCTGTGGTGTGATTAATTCTACCTACATAATGAATTTATATACACCTACATAATGAATCTACATACATACAGTAATGAAATACATAATGAACTATTATGAAACAATTAATTTATAGTGTATGCATAAATTAATAATGATATGAGATGACATAAATGACATAATTATTAGTTTGTAAGGGTAATTATGTAATATTACTATTTGTGTGACCTTATTAATTGATTCATTAATCCATTCATTACTGTATATATTAATGGGAAATAATATAAAATGTTTAATATAATACAATTTCATATAAAAGTCACTTTTATTTAATCCAAATTGATCTCATCGACAATCCGACATATTTTTTTAAGCAAATAAGCAAAATCATGCAAGTCACGTCTTCAGGCTCAACAGATGACACTTATCTTAATTTTCTCTTAATTTTCATGCCCTGGCTTGCACCTGCACATCTGAATTAAATTTCAATTTCAATATCCCCTTCGCTTATTCCTGCTGTCAATAGGAGATGGGTAGTTATAAATAGCTCTCGAAATGGAAATGGCTTTCCCAGCTCTGAATCTTTTTAACGTCTGTGCTAATAGACCACAGTTGTACAAATGAAAAAGTGAGCTTAAAAAATACAAAATAAATAAATAAATAAATAAATAAAAACTCAGTTGAAGTGGAATATGCATGGCTGAATAAACAGATCAGGGGTAAGAGGGAAAATAGTGAAATCTAATCAGGAACCTTGACCTTTTCAAAGACCCTGTGGAAATGAATGAGTGCAGAAATGTTTTCAATCACATTATGTGAATTTATCTGTAAACAAACAGTGGCAAATGAGACTTGAGATAAGTGTTCAGTTTGAAGGAACTAAGAAACAAATAGCATCAATCACTGCCTCATAAAACATTGTTATAAAGCCGGATCCAGAACCGTGAATGGCCTTTCAACAAACCGGCATTATTTGGATATATATTATGAAGGAATATAATAATAGCTAGGCATGTCTTATAAAGAGAAAATCTAGTACACTGTGACTCTGTAGTGAAGGCACAGTGCGTTTGCTACAACAAGCAAACAGGCTTTCACAATGTCAAAGCAGCAGTATTATTAGGGTCAGCTCTTCTGGGGGATGCTGTGTGCGGATATAGAAATAGACAAAATAGAAACTGCATGGCTGTGCAACAAAAAGCAAGCTCATTCTTATTAGCCAGAGAACCTAAGCCAGTCTTACTGTTTACTCTGTCAAATTCTTCAGAGTAAATTTACAAACAGACCCGCTACAGCCGGCCTGTTCGTCTGACCTCAATAGCCTATAGGCTATCTTCGTTGGCTTATTTCAGATAACTTAAAACATTAGTAAAAGTTATCTTCAGCACATAAGAAGATAGCACATGCCCCAATCCTATTCCATTTTTTTTTCCTTCTCCATCAGTGTTTGCCATTGTTTTAATGTTTAAATCTCATGCTTGAAAAAACCATTATCATCATCATTATCATCCATTATATATAAATAAAATATATATTTTATTGTCCCAGAATCTTTACTCAGCTCTGTTCAAAATAAATTCACCACTGAAATAATTGCAGTATTGCACCAAGTCATATGTTAAACAAGTTGCATCAGACAAACCTCCTGAAGATCAAACGTTGCATTCAAACGTTGAAGAAACTCTGAGCTCAGAAAGTCCAACTCGGTTAACCAAAGTATAGATTGAAAGTAAGTTCATTCATTCATTTTCTACCGCTTATCCGAACTACCTCGGGTCACGGGGAGCCTGTGCTCAGGCATCATCGGGCATCAAGGCAGGATACACCCTGGACGGAGTGCCAACCCATCGCAGGGCACACACACACTCTCATTCACTCACACAATCACGCACTACGGACAATTTTCCAGAGATGCCAATCAACCTACCATGCATGTCTTTGGACCGGGGGAGGAAACCGGAGTACCCGGAGGAAACTCCCGAGGCACGGGGAGAACATGCAAACTCCACACACACAAGGCGGAGGCGGGAATCGAACCCCGACCCTGGAGGTGTGAGGCGAACGTGCTAACCGCTAAGCCACCGTGCCCCCCAGAAAGTAAGTTATTAAAAAAAATAATAATATTAAAAATCACTTCATGTAAATCATTTGGAAGCCCTTATTGTTCAAGTGATTCGCATGAACACTATTTAATTCCTTTTTCTTTCTTTTTTCTTTCATACCTGCTACTCACCGAATAGCAAAATGCAGTCAATGAGATATTAAATGATAAAAAGTCTGTTTTCTTAGACTCGATATCTCATTTCCCATCCCAATCACTGCCCCTAAAAACACAAGTTCATTGTTCCTTGTCATATTCTGACTTTTGGTTATTACTATTTCATGATGCATGATATTGTGGTGGTTCAGAAGGTCAGGAGTGGTTCAGGAGAGCATCAGTAGTGACACTACAATGTGTCAACAGGATACATCTTGTCCTCTAAGAACATGTGACTGCTATGGCATTGTCTGTGAACAAAACATATTTACTGTCTTTTCCCTGCTAATTCACCTTTTTGATTGTTCCTGTGGACATTTGTAATCACATTTTTCTCAGCAGGAAAGACACAAGCACCATCAGATAAGAGCTTATCATATTTCTCCATGTTGTCATCATGTGGTCCTTGGTCTTTGGCCCAAGGCCTGTCCATTTATCTGGTCCACACAATTGTGTGTGCTAAGAACCTTATTGATCTCTATTTCAATGAGATGTGCCACAAAAAAAGTTTCCTCTGTCTTCGAAGTGCTACCTAAAAAGCTACACATGCTTTCTACAGTGGTCTTGGATTATTCCTGGTCATGGTAGGATTTGGAGATGGATGAGTCGGATTATAATGTAGATCAAATTTAAAAAATCTAAATCTCATTTACATCTATATCACCAATGACTAGCAAATCATTAGCTTTAATTATCCATCAATCAACTGTTAAATCGTTGATTCTTTTGGATACCAAGAATGTATATAATTACAGCACATGAATATTACATTACACAGGGAAAGCTATGTCCTTTCTGCCAGTGCAAACAACGTGATATGATATGACATGATATGATATGATATGATATGATATGATATGATATGATATGATATGATATGATATGATATGATATGATACAATTGTGTGTCCTGGATATGAAATCAAAGCTGGTATAGCTAACAATGTCACATCATTAATCCAAATCTGCATCATTTTTACTACCAGGTTGCTAAGTAACAACAAACTTCAAGCTCCAAGCTTTAAATCATTAACCAAAGAAAGTCTAAACATCAAGCATAAACTCTTGCCCATTGAATTTACTTGGTTCTTAAAATGTAAAAGTACAAAACAGTAGCTCAATTTAAACCACAGTAACTATCAGGCAGTCACTAAGGGTGAATAAATGAATGCATCATCCAGTGTTAGTACTACGACAACACATAACTGACAACACACTCATTCTTTGTTGAGTACATGCATACAAAAATGTTTCAGACTTCAAGAGACTAAGACTAGACTAAGTACAGTACATAGGTCAAATGCAAAGCATACTATACAATCTTTGGTAAATAAAAGCCTTGTATATGTAAAATTTTAGGTTCAAAGAAACATGCTTTCAGGAAAGAGACATCCTTTAATGCTAGAGATACATACAGGTGCTGTTAGGATTTTGGATGATTGCATATCATGTCAGTAAGCTTCTGCACAGCACAAAAAAACAACAACAAAAAAAACAAAAAAAACTGGGAATTTTGTGCTTGGATCACTGAGCACAATTTCACCAAATACAAAGTATTTATTCAATTTCCATTTATTAATTTGTGTGTGTGTGTATGTGAGAGAGAGAGAGAGAGAGAGAGAGAGAGAGAGGTTCGGCTCAAGCCCAGCCATTTTTAGGGTCATGATTGAGGACAATTGAGTTCAAACTGACCATTGAAAATACCCTCTGGGCATCAGCATTAGAATGTGGAAGCACTAAAACCAAGGCTGTGATCTTTGATAGCCTCCCAAATTGGTTCAATCCAGTCAGCTCTGAAAAAAGGAAAATCACTTCATGTAAATTATTACTCTCTATTAATCAGATGTTTTCTGGCACCATTTCAGGGCCCCCAGTTTGAGAACCACTTTTTTGATTGGCTGATAAGTGTCAGGCTCGACTAAGAACTCCAGGAGAGACTCGCTTGATTCCTGCCCCGTTCCATAGAGACAGCGGTGCGGACAGATACATTTTGGGCGCTGCGGCATATTAAAAAATATGATAAATAGTAAGTTTTTCTGCGTGAGAAATACAATGTGTGGTGGGAGAACGTGAGAAAAGACTAAAATGCGTAACTGTCACTCTCAATGCGTGACACTTGACAGCCCTGTACCTATAAACCCCTCTGTATCCTGTGACAATGACAATTCATTAAAGAAGTGTTAGATGCAGAGTAACTACACAATTATCATATTTATACCACATCATACCACAATTGTTGGTATTTTCTTGCAGACAGCTACTCATAAAGGTGTTATTAAATGTTTAGAGAGAGCAAGAGAGAGAGAGAGAGAGAGAGAGAGAGAGAGAGAGAGAGAGAGAGAGAGAATATTAAAATATACCTTGTCCAAAAATCTTTAAGATCCCCTAAAATTCACAAAGTGGGTTTGATTCCTCGATGATGCACCTATAGAATGTGTGTGTGTGTGTGTGTGTGGGTTTGTGGGTGGGTCTGTGGGTACGTGCTCCAAATCTAAAGGTTGAGGTAATTATGAAAGAATGAATGAATAAATGTGCTGGTGCAATACATTTATGTACACAATAATCTGCCTACATATTCAGTCTAAATGGCACTGGTAAAATTTACACCTTCAACTAATCCTGTTAGCTATTAACACGGTATAGAAAATCGCCTAGCTCATGGATTACTGTGTGCTCACAGGCAACAAATACACAATCACTAAAAGTGCAAGTAGGCTTTCTGCTTTTGTAAAGTTTTGCTGACATTTAAGACGTATACTTTCTCTCAAGACAACCTCACAATAGTTTTAAGTCTATTAGCACCCACCTAACACGCGTACACACACACTTCCTCCGACTCTGTGTAAACCATTTAAAGCTTGAAAAATGAAAAATGTGCGGTGAATAAGCTCATTCCAGCATGGGGGATGAGAGAGGCAAGAATATTGATGGGAACGTTGAGCGCTTTATTTTCTAAACCCCTGCTATTCCTCAGTCTAATGCTCTCCTGCTGAATTCGAACCAGAACAAAGAGTATTACAGAATTTCAAGCCGTACATTTCATCTTCCGCTCCTGCAGTGCCTCTTGAAAAAAAAAAAATAAAAAAAAATAAACAACTTCTATTTGTGCAGAGTATAAATATATAAATAAATCAATGCCTCATTTCATTACTCTAACCATATTTGTGATGCATCTTTATAATAAAGTCTAAGCACTTTCTTAAATCTCTGTAGAGAATTCTACATCATACATCTTACAGTAAAAATGGCAAACATTTTGACACATTTAATATCTAACCCTCAAAGACACGCCTTTGTGGAAGACGCTATAAGCCCCTAGACTGAAAAATTAACTGTGGATATGTAAAGCAATTGCCAAAGAGAGAAAACAATAAACTGATTCTAGATGTAAAAGCAAAGAATGGCTTGCACTCCCACCTTTTGATGAGAGAGAAAAAGGCTCTCTGTGAATCTTTAAGAATTATTTCTTGGTGTCATGCTGCGGATGTGCAGTGAGCAGGTGCAGCTGGTGATGCTCTGATTGCCAAAGTCGTCTTGATGAATTGTAATTATCTCATGGATTGATTTCTTGGCATGCCATAAAGGCTATCTGAGATTTTAGCTCTGAAATTATCTGAAGGTGAGTTTGGACAAGCGAACAGACAGAAGGTGCAAAGCTGAAAACGATCGTGGGGTTTTTTTTTTTGAGATACAGGAAGTATATTACTTTTATATTTACTTTTACTCGATGAGAAGACGTTTTTAATTTAAATCTATGTAGAGGTGAGACGGAATACAATCCAACCATGCAACGAAACGTCTTTCCATCGGGTGGCTAAAAACGAGTGCAGGAAATTTGTAGGAATAATCAAAAGTAGGAAGAACACCATTGAGTGAAACATACCAAAGCTGAAAAAAACAAAATCACTACTCTGTTATAATACTGATTATACACGCGCCGGCCACTTTATTAGGTACACCTTACTAGTACCGGTGTGGTCTTCTGCTGCTGTAGCCCATCCGCCTCAAGGTTTGACGTGTTGTGCGTTCAGAGATGCTCTTCTGCGTACCTCGGTTGTAACGAGTGGTTATTTGAGTTACTGTTGCCTTTCTATCAGCTCGAACCAGTCTGGCCATTCTCCTCTGACCTCTGGCATCAACAAGGCATTTGCGCCCACAGAACTGTCGCTCACTGGATATTTTCTCTTTTTCGGACCATTCTCTGTAAACCCTAGAGATGGTTGTGCGTGAAAATCCCAGTAGATCAGCAGTTTCTGAAATACTCAGACCAGCCCGTCTGGCACCAACAACCATGCCACGTTCAAAGTCACTTAAATCACCTTTCTTCCCCATCATCCTGACGCTCGGTTTGAACTGCAGCAGATCGTCTTGACCATGTCTACATGCCTAAATGCATTGAGTTGCTGCCATGTGATTGGCTGATTAGAAATTTGCGTTAACGAGCAGTTGGACAGGTGTACCTAATAAAGTGGCCGGTGAGTGTATAAGGACGATGCACATATACAAAATTAGCAAAAAAAAATG
Organism: Tachysurus vachellii; assembly: GCF_030014155.1. Lineage (NCBI taxonomy): Eukaryota > Metazoa > Chordata > Actinopteri > Siluriformes > Bagridae > Tachysurus > Tachysurus vachellii. The sequence continues at coordinate 8,242,856 of NC_083469.1, forward strand.
TATGGATTAAATGTATATTGGTTGTTTATCCAGGAGTGTTCACCAAGTATAGATTTCGTACACACAAGACCACACACAGAACACGAGCCGATGAATGTGAATTTGAAATAGATTCTTAAATGTTATTGGTGTGTGGGCTTGAGTTTGTAACCAGTAATGAACAGTCATTTAGGTCCTAACAGTTTTTCACTGGAGCTAGATATGCAAATGAAAAAGCACTGTGTGTGCCAGTGAAAAGAAAAGCCCAATGGGTCGAATTATAAACAAACTCCAAACTACAACAGACTGAAGAAGACTCGATATTGCTGTCACTGGAGGCCACTGAGTTAGAACTTGTTAAAAAGCTGGATTTTGGCAATTTGATGGTTGGAAAAAAAGGTAAGACTGCATTCTGAACTCGTCATGAATGTGTAACATACTGTAGTAAAGTATACTTTCTGTGTGTGTGTGTGTGTGTGTGTTCAGTTTGTGTTGGGGCAGTTAGGGTTTAGTGCATTGGATCATGTGTGATTTGGTGGACAGAAGGTTCCTGCCCAGGGGAACAGTATTGACTAAGCCATCCCTGGTGAAGAAATATGGTATATGAAGAAATTAGACAACTAGCAGTAGGAGTACATTTGGCAGAGTAATGTACACAGAATATGACTATATACCCACTGGGGAAACGTACATTTAGGAACATTGACATTGGCTTTCATCCAATAAATTGGCTTCCGTTATTTTTAAATATAAGACTTTTGGAGCCATCGAGACTCTTTGTAGAGCTGACATCCTTGATCACACAGCAGATGAACGGATGAAACACCAGACATGAGGTGTGCAGATGAGAGATCCGCCAAAAGGAAAATCATTTCTGCAGCATGTCACTAATCAGGACTTATAATGACTCAGTCAAAGACATGTGAGGGATTGCATGGAGTTTGCCAAATGGCACAAAACATTCTCGGCCCATTAGAAACACGATTCTAGACGGTGATGAAATTGAAATCAATCTCCTGTAAATGTTCACCTTGAAACACAGCAATTACCTGAGTCACGCAGCCTATACAAAGCAGGAACGGCTTCAAGATAAAGTTTGTCAACGTCCTTAAGTGACCCGGTCAGAGACCGGGCTTGAACCCAAATGAATCTCTGGCGAGACTTGAAAATAGAGTGTGTCAGTGGTAACTAGATAGAACTTAAGAGGTTCTGCAGAGAGGAAAGTGAGAGAATTCCCAAATGCACCACACTTGTATACTTAAGAAGAAATAGATCTGCAATCACTGCTAAAAGTGCTTTATACAAAAACTTGTACAATTTTTTTTTGTTTGTTTTTAATGAAGCAAGAGAGAGAGAGAGAGAGAGAGAGAGAGAGAGAGAGAGAGAGAGAGAGAGAGAGAGAGAGATTCATTTATTAACAAAAAGTATTAGAGCAGTAGGCCAAAGCTTTAATCACTGAGCTATTGTAACACTGCTTTTGCTATATGGTTAATGCCAGAACTACACTCACCGGCCACTTTATTAGGTACACCTGTCCAACTGTTCGTTAACGCAAATTTCTAATCAGCCAATCACATGGCAGCAACTCAATGCATTTAGGCATGTAGACATGGTCAAGACGATCTGCTGCAGTTCAAACCGAGCGTCAGGATGATGGGGAAGAATGGTGATTTAAGTGACTTTGAACGTGCCATGGTTGTTGGTGCCAGACGGGCTGGTCTGAGTATTTCAGAAACTGCTGATCTACTGGGATTTTCACGCACAACCATCTCTAGGGTTTACAGAGAATGGTCCGAAAAAGAGAAAATATCCAGTGAGGGCAGTTCTGTGGGCGCAAATGCCTTGTTGATGCCAGAGGTCAGAGGAGAATGCCAGGCTGGTTCGAGCTGATAGAAAGGCAACAGTAACCCAAATAACCACTCGTTACAACCGAGGTATGTAGAAGAGCATCTCTGAAAGCACAACACGTCGAACCTTGAGGCGGATGGGCTACAGCAGCAGAAGACCACACCGGTACTAGTAAGGTGTACCTAATAAAGTGGCCGGTGAGTGTATATGGTTCACCCGTTCCCAATTTCACAGCAGCTTTTTAAATCCTGCACCATCACAGTGTGTTCCCAGACCTGAATGTTAATCAATAGCCCAAATTGAATGTTAATTTTCGATTGATATTTCACCATAGTAAGCTGCACCACATGAGGCAAGCACATCAGATCAGTCTATAACTTAATCCTGCTTTGGTGTCAGCTCATCAGGCTTGTCTGAATAATGCAGTGAACGTTTGTGGACAGGCTGCCTCAGAGATTCTGCTCAGTTTCCAGAAGCTTTGTAAAAGAGTTCTTATTTCATACAGATTATATCATAAGTGAGACTGAAACAAGATCAGCCGGCTTTAAAGTCAGAAACAGTGATGAAAGTCCAATTGTCAGATCACAGATGGAAGAGACCTGAACAGGCTTATAGTGTTGAGTAACAAAAAATATCAGTTTTTATGTTCCTACTATGTTATTAGGTCTCTGGTTGGTCCGTTGTCCAATTTACATCCCGATGGCTTATATGTAGAAGACGTCTCCACTTAAGATGTCCAAATCATGAACCTGTTCCGTGTTTGTGGAATTTACCCCAAATTTTCAACAATGATTCTTCATTTCACACCAACAATGCCATAAGTTGTTGAACTCTAGGTGACACACACAAAAGAGGAGGCAAGGTTGCAAGGATTTGCTCTATGAGCTGGAACATTAAGACGTTATCTGGTGGGTTTAAGCTCTTCCTGCATCTTTACTCTAGTGTATATGGCTTCTGCTGAACCACCAGCATAATCTCAGAACTTCTATTCCACACTAGGTTGCTAAAAAAGCTGTGGTATAATTTAGTTGCCTTTATATTGTCCGTAGTTAAAGATGAAAAGAAAATAATTTTGCATTATAGATAACTTTCTTCAGTGAAGTACAGGTGCATAAAATACTAATACTGTAAATGTACCCTTTGCAGAATATAATGCACCATCAAAGTCAAGAAGCTTTTACCAAGAAGCTTTTATTGTCATTTCAACCATATATAGCTGACGCTTTACATAGCGAAATGAAATAAAGTTTCTACAGGACCAGGGTGCTACATAAAAAAAAAAACACAGAGCTAAAGACTTAAAGTAAGTTGTCGTAGCCATATAAAGTGCATCGTGTGCAACCATCTTTATATGTTTAGTGCTACAAATACCCAATGCTGTATCTGTTTAGTGCTCTGTATACCCATGTCAGTATGCGTATTTTGATCTAAATTCAAAGTGGCCATGACATGAACTGACATTTTCTCAAATGTCAACGGAGTCTGTCAAATATGGATCTGATGTTTCCTCAACCTCAGCTACATCACTCGACTTCATAACTAGCCTCAATTAGAAAATGTGCAGTTATTGTTTCCCAAAATATAAGCAAACTAATAGCCTTCCTTAATATCATCTTGTTATTTGCCTCAAAACTCACTCTTGAGCAAAAATGCAATTTGTGTTTGTACTAAAATCCGTTTAAAACACATTTTATGTTCATTCGGAAAAAAATAATACATTTGGGAAAATTATTTCGGAAAATAACACAACTGTTTAAGAAAATTCGAAAATAATTCTTCCAGGTGTTTTAACAGATTTAACAATAGATTTCAGGCCCAGACCAAGGAAGCACAATTCGGAAACAGCAAAAAAAAAAAAAAAAAAGCATGACATGCTCAAACAAGTAGAAGGCCCAAGTAAAAAAAAAAGATGATACTATCCATCAGAAGGCTGAGACAGGAATCTCTCTCTTATATAATGGATGCATGAGGAGTTTAAGTGTTTATAGAGATACTGCATTCTTTATTCTGTATTGTAGTACCTTGAGAGCTGCAATGATTTAGATACCAGTAAGTGAAAAGGCAGGTGGCGAGGGAAAAGTCACAGATCGCTAACTGAAACATATCAGACAATGAACATGGCCCTCCAGCAAGATGCATCCTGGGAAAGCCATGTTTTCCCAACAGTCTACTGAAATCGTTTTCCCTTTTATTCGTCTCAACATCCTTACAGTGAATGAGTCAGATAGCCGTACTGCCACTCAGATTCTAAAGAAGAGATACCAACTCCATGTCCTCATCAATACAACATTTGTCAGACTGTATATTTATAATCACACCCTCCAGTGTCACCCATATGAGGATGGGTTCCACTTTGAGTCTGGCTCCTCTCAAGGTTTCTTCCTTTACCATTCAAGGGAGTTTTTCCTCGCCACTGCTGCCTGAGTCACCTCAGACTTGCTCATTGGGGATAAATACAAACACATTTAAATATATCTAATATTAATCTTGAATTTTATATTATATTATTCTTTATAATAACCTTTTGTGAGCACGGTGGCTTAGTGGTTAGCACGTTCGCCTCACACCTCCAGGGTTGGGGGTTCGATTCCCGCCTCCGCCTTGTGTGTGTGGAGTTTGCATGTTCTCCCCATGCCTCGGGGGTTTCCTCCGGGTACTCCGGTTTCCTCCCCCGGTCCAAAGACATGCATGGTAGGTTGATTGGCATCTCTGGAAAATTGTCCGTAGTGTGTGAGTGCGTGAGTGCATGAGAGTGTGTGTGTGCGCCCTGTGATGGGTTGGCACTCCGTCCAGGGTGTATCCTGCCTTGATGCCCGATGACGCCTGAGATAGGCACAGGCTCCCCGTGACCCGAGTCGGTAGTTCGGATAAGCGGTAGAAAATGAGTGAGTGAGTAAGAGTGAGTGAATTGAAAAAAAAATGTAATTTCTCCTGATGTACCTAAGCTTCACATTTCTATTCTATTCTCCCAGTTTCACAGTTCTTCTCTGGGTCATCAATCTGAACTCCTCTTCAGTATCTTACCAGGTGTACCCAGTGATCGCTATCTCAGAGATAAAAGTGCCAAACAGACAGCGGTTAATTAATGCTTAGAGGAACTCGGAGTATTAGTGTTATACCGTGCTACCATATTTTCTCATTAAGTCAAAGAGAAGCTTTAGATTTGCAGTGTAGTGGCAGCTTTATCCACACAGCTGCTATGGCGAAGGTGAAATGGCACTAAATGTAAGCCAGCAAGTCCTCTCACTCTTCCAGTAAACTACTTCAGTCAAAATCACAGCAAAATTGCTTTTGCACTTAGGGATCCTTGAACCAAACTCTGGATTTTACCATTTATTGGTTGCTGCTCTCTGTATCCAATTCCATCTCTCAAATATTATCATTAATACCCAGATTCCCTATGGATATGGAATTATCAGTGCAAATTTAATGGTTTAAGGGCTGTAAGAATATAAATAACACTGAATAAGTGGAAAAAATGGTTAATCAAGCTCAGAAGCTATGAAACTTTTCTTTTAACATGTGGAAGAATTTTAATAAATCAATATTTCTCAAGACCAGATCATTTAAGATTCATTGCAATTTTACAGCTAGAGAGATGAGCATAGACACAAGGTATAACACCACCCATCTCTTTGCACCAAGGCAGGTAAACAGAGACAGTTAGACAAGCTCTCACTCCGCCACACACACACACATACACATACACACACACACACACACACAAGCACACACATCAAAGTCCACTTACACACACAAAAGAAGAAGAAAAAGAAAAAGGAGGAGGAGCAGGAGAAGAAGCCTTTTCGGTACATATGCATTACAGCACAGTGAATTTCTTTTCTTTGTATAGATCAGCGACATCTCAAAACTTCAACCATCTGATCGGTAACCCAGAGCCTGATTGTTGACCCAGTGATGCATTATCGATCAGTATTTAACTCTAAGGTTTTTTTTTTTCCACACATAAGGAGAGATGGTGAATTTAGACTTGTTTGTCTCTAGAATGAAGAAACAGGTCACTCCCTTGTATTGATCAACCAGACTAAGTAAGTGCTACAGTTCCGAAGGAGTTCAAGAATGCAGAGGGCATCGATGGAAAACATCCTAAAACAGAAACGTCTTCGGAATCAATTGAAGCGACAAAACCAGCCTGAGCAGAATCCTGAAAGCTGACCCAAAAGGTCACAAGCAGCACTGTTATGATTGCTGTTTGCAAAAGGCTTGCGGCTGCTTCTCAGAACGCGGAAGGAATATGAATCATTTCAAATTGCGCGCATGACATTAGCGAGCATACGCATATCTAAGATACAAAGGACATCAATATTCCAAGAGGCATTTAGATGACTCAACATACATGCATATTCATGACAGCACCTTGTTCTTTAGAGACCAAGCTAGATTTGGCTGCATTTCCTGGAGACTGACACGTTGTGCCTTCAAGCTGAAGTCTGAAATGAGAGAGATTAGTAAAACAAGATGAAGTCTTAAGAAAACTTTAAATATCTGTAATTAAACAATAGCGCTTTACCTAACTAACTATTACAAAGCACTAACACAGGACACTCCATCCATCTATCCATTTTCTGTACTGCTTGTCCTACACAGGATTGGTAGGAGACGAGGAAAAGGAATTGAGGCACAAAGCAGGGGACACCATAGGTCGTGCAGTCGTGGCCTAATGGTTAGAGAGTTTGACTCCTAACCCTAAGTTGTGGGTTCGAGTCTCGGGCCGGCCACGACTTGAGCAAGGCGCCGAATCCCCCCAAACTGCACCGAACCCCCCGGGGCGCTGCAGCATAAAAATGGCTGCCCACTGCTCCGGGTGTGTGTTCAAGGTGTGTGTGTTCACTGCTGTGTGTGTGTGCACTTTGGATGGGTTAAATGCAGAGAACGAATTCTGAGTATGGACATACTATGAGTATGTCACTTTCACTTCACTTAGAAGGTGGAGCCAACCTATCACAGGGCACATTCTCATCCTTTCATACACTACAAAAAGCAGGTGCCAGTCAGCCTATGAAACACATCTTTGGGCTGAAGGAAGAAACCAGAGTACCTGGATGAAACCCATGAAGCATGGAGAGAACATGAAAACTCTACATACAAGGCAGAGGCAGGAATTGAACCCTGAGGATTGAGGCAAACACTTTAACCACTAAGCAACCGTGCCTTTACATGTGACTGTATCCAAAAAAATATTCATTCATTCATTCATTCATTCATTCATCTTCTACCGCTTATCCGAACTACCTCGGGTCACGGGGAGCCTGTGCCTATCTCAGGCGTCATCGGGCATCAAGGCAGGATACACCCTGGACGGAGTGCCAACCCATCGCAGGGCACACACACACACACACACACTCTCATTCACTCACACAATCACAATTTTCCAGAGATGCGAATCAACCTACCATGCATGTCTTTGGACCGGGGGAGGAAACCGGAAAAATATGAATAAGTTAATTATTAATATTATTACTTTAATATGAATAAATTCACCATCAGAGAAAAGTCTATATCGATTACTATGCCATACAAGTTCCTGTGTAGTTTGTTACTATGGAAACACCGTGATAGTAAATGAAACCTTCTGATCAATTCAGCAGCATTGTTTGTAACCTCATAAACGTTAGGCTAAATAAGTATTACCTAATATAATATGCATGAATGTTATTTCACTTGGTGTGTGAGGTATTTGTTTGTATTTTATTTTTCTCTCTAGGCTACACCAGTGATCTCATTCTATCCCTTTTAATGAAATCCTACAGAAGTGTTGAAGCAGAATTACAGGTTAAATCAGCTGAATGGGATTGAATTTTCCACCTGATGCATACAACGTATTATTTCTATACTGTCATTATCAAACAATTCATAGCCATTGAACCCATACTGTACCTGAACTTGACCTCCGTTTATAGGTTTATGAACCAGGTGCCACTGCTGTATGAACCGGGTGCCACTGGCAGCTTGGAGGATCTGGGATCTGAACTCACGACCTTCCGATCAGCAGTCCATCACCTTAACCACTATCACATCCCTCCTGATACAAACTACTAGAGTATTCAGAGATACCATGTACCGTATTTTCCGGACTATAAGCCGCAACTTTTTTCCCACGCTTTGAACCTTGTGGCTTAAACAATGACGCGGCTAATATATGGCTAAAATATAAAATATTTTTCCAGCTTTCAATTTTTTTTTTTAAAAAAAAAAAACACATTCTGTGATGTGCTCAGTTTTTTGGCAGCATTAAGCTTTCATTAGACCAATGAAATTGCCGAACGGGTTAAAGGTAGATTCTCCGATGTTTGAGAAATGCTTTCAGAAAACTGAGTCGGGACCACAAAACAAACGTGTAGCCAATGAGCAGAAAGGGGCGGGTCTTGTCAACATGCGGCGGAGAGAGTGTTCAGTGTGCATGTGTGACATTAGCAGAAAGCGGTTTTAACATTGACATGGAGGATAAAAACAAAGAAAGAAAGCAAAGAAAGGTAAGAAGTAGGACCGTGTTAATATACGATCAGCTTTCCAGCGCTGGAGAGAACTGAAGGAGCGGGAAGTTGGCGCATATTCACAGATTGGAGTTTCCCGAGTCAGTAACTCCTATGCGGCCAACTTCCCGCTCCTTCAGTTCTCTCCAGCGCTGTAAAGCTGATCCTATATTAACACGGTCCTACTCAGTTTTCTGAGGCATTTCTTAAACATCGGAGACCCTACCTTTAACTCCATCACCGAAGGAGATGACTTCAGTGGTTTCTGTGCACAGGAGCAGGAAGATAGTGACCAATGACTTTCTTGGTAGGCTACAGTTTACTGCTAATTTTTTATTTTTTCTTACAAGCCGTGTTTCGTTAAAGCCTATTTACTTTTCTTACAAGCCGTGTTTCGTTAAAGCCTATTTACTTTTCTTACAAGCCGTGTTTCGTTAAAGCCTGTGTAAAGTTAATTTGTTTCAATGTACCTGTAGGCACCTGCGGATTATAGACATGTGCAGCTTATTTATGTTCAAAATAATATTTTTTTTTTTAATTCAGTGGGTGCGGCTTATATTCAGGTGCGCTTAATAGTCCGGAAATTACGGTATCTCTTATAGCTTGCATAATTTCCATGGAAAACCTTGGATACCGTAATTTGCAGCTGTCCCACTTTTCCCCAAACAACAGTTTCTAAAATCCTTACTTCATTCAGTTTGTCTAAAATCCATACAGTTCAATCACAACAAATCCAGTACTACTCCTCCTGTCACTTATCATCTCTCAAACTTGCTCATACACAGTGAGCCCAGAGTCTATTATCTGTCTTCTTCTGTGCCACAATCACATTATCCCACTGCTCCATTACCTTTGGCTGCACACCACATAATCTTTATTGTTAACCTGGTATTCTTCATGATTCGTAATCCTGCACCTATATATTTGCCTTCATAGCATATATTATTTATTTGTTGGCTTGGTTATGAATATTATATAATAATGTTGGTAAATGTGGTCATTGTACTGCCCCTGAAAGCCAGAAGAAAAAAGTTTGTAAGTAAACAAATTAAAACAGAAAAAGAAAATTCTAATAATTAAATTAAATAAAGCAAATATGAGTAGGAAGAAGAAGAAAAATATACATACAAGCAAATAAACAAAGAAATCCAATTAAAATAAACAAACACTTAAGGTTCAGCGTTGGGGCAGACCAACATTGAACTCGTGATTAAAAAATTATTACATATTCTATTCAGCGTACTAAACTTTGTCACATTTTAATTTATTGTTTTTTTTTTTTTTACAATAATAATAATAATTCTACTACTACTACTACTGCTAATAATAATAATAATAATAATAATAATAATAATAATAATAATAATAATAATAATATTAATAATAATAAGAAGAAGAAAGGGGGGCACGGTGGCTTAGTGGTTAGCACGTTCGCCTCACACCTCCAGGGTTGGGGGTTCGATTCCCGCCTCTGCCTTGTGTGTGTGGAGTTTGCATGTTCTCCCTGTGCCTCTTGGGTTTCCTCCGGGTACTCCGGTTTCCTCCCCCGGTCCAAAGACATGCATGGTAGGTTGATTGGCATCTCTGGAAAATTGTCCTTAGTGTGTGATTGTGTGAGAGAATGAGAGTGTGTGTGTGCCCCGTGATGGGTTGGCACTCCGTCCATGGTGTATCCTGCCTTGATGCCCGATGACGCTTGAGACAGATCACAAGTTTGTGCATTTGAAACCCAAATCCACCAAGCTGCCACTGCTGCACCCTTGTGCCAGGCCTTTGACCCTCAGTTGTATAACTTGACATAAAAATGTATGTCTGCCAAATGCTGAGTACAGAAACTTGGACATAAATAAACTTTATCTAGTAAGTACACACAAATGTTCTTTCCTGGGTTAAGTAGAGACAATATTTCCCATCAGTGACCTGTTACTTAACCAAAAGGAGCTCCTAAAGAAAGATTCGTCTTATATTTCACATACTTAAAAGTAGGAATTCTACCATTTTTGCTGACTGGAGTGTGCACACTGTTTCAGGCTGATTCACATCATCCAATCCCTGAGGTCTGTCAGCATGACTCCATGTTGTAAAGTATTTAGTAATGGGCTCTGCTAAAGGAATGAGAAATGGAAACACTGGCTTAGATGACTGACTTGGAAATGATGGCTTTGGGAGAATGTCTGTCCAGTGCCCCCTTTAAATGGGATCAGAAATATTGCTGTGTGAGGCTATTTCAGAGAGCAGAGGCTACAGTCTATTAAGCCATCTGTGGAGGCAGAGGAGTTAATATCCCTCTTCATCATCAGCCCAATATCTGCACACTGAGCTGAAACATTACACCGTCTATCTGAATGAATGTTATACAGGTACGTGAACATACTCAAAGACATAAAATAATACTGTTCTAGTAGAATTTTTAAGACTTTTCCATCCCAAGTGTGTTTTCCTACATTTAACCATAATCTGACTTTATAAGATCAATGACTAATTATTGTCTATTCGTTAAGCTGTCACACTGAGTCACCACACAATGTGAAACAGAATCGACAACAAGAGTTGTTGCCAGCATGTTGTTTTACCAACAGGAATAATCCCTAATGGTAATTACAAAACAATTATGAATAAAAAGCAATAAACAAAATACTCCAAAATGTAAAAAAAAAAAAAAAATCGTTCTTCTTATTTTTACTTAACATTATTTCCACACGAAATGGGTGATTTATTAAAGACAAAACAACACAAAAGACCAGATGTACAAAGCTGTTTGCTTCTATTTTTAGGCATAATTAGGCCACATTCTTTACAAATCCCCGCAGGCTATGTACAAAATGGGCAAATAAGCCGAAAAGCATAATTATGAGTACGCAGTATCATGCAAAGTGCACTTCTGTTTCTTATACATATTCATCTGAGGAGGAATTGTGCAACGATTGGGAAGTTGGTGCAGAATGGGATGGAGAAATGGAAAGACAAATCATTTTGTCAGTCCTTGTATCCTATAAAAAAACCCAAAACATTTTAAATACTGAATGGTGAACCATGATCAGATTCAGATTATTTCATTGCACATATTAAGCTTAAGTCACATCACCTTTCATTCAGTATATAGGTCATAATATAGGTGAATAAAATAGCTATTACAATATTATCCATACTTAATAAAACATAGTTCCTAGTTAAATGTAATTTTCGATATAGAATCTAAAACAATAAGTTGTGAGATCATTTCTCAATAATATCTTTATAGTACTGGACTGAAATCAGCATTTCATGTATTAATGGCATCTGGAACCATTTTTGGTTACGAACCTAGAAATATAAAACAAACAGAATTAGAGAAAAAAAGTGAAAATATAGTGATTTCATGTATTTCCAGAAAAGTAAGTATTCAGGTTTCTTAACACTCTTGACATATATGTATGGGATGTATGGTGTTGCTGTTACGTATTATGTTTCTTTCCTATTACAAAGTAAAAAAAAACATGTTATAAATTAAGGGGGGCACGGTGGCTTAGTGGTTAGCACGTTTGCCTCACACCTCCAGGGTTGGGGGTTCGATTCCCGCCTCCGTCTTGTGTGTGTGGAGTTTGCATGTTCTCCCCGTGCCTCGGGGGTTTCCTCCGGGGTACTCCGGTTTCCTCCCCCGGTCCAAAGACATGCATGGTAGGTTGATTGGCATCTCTGGAAAAACTGTCCGTAGTGTGTGATTGCGTGAGTGAATGAGAGTGTGTGTGTGCCCTGCGATGGGTTGGCACTCCGTCCAGGGTGTATCCTGCCTTGACGCCCGATGACGCCTGAGATAGGCACAGGCTCCCCGTGACCCGAGGTAGTTTGGATAGAAAATGGTAGAAAATGAATGAATGAATGAATGAATGTTATAAATTAGTAATGTCATGTCTCTCTGCCACAAAAGTCAGGCCTTGTCCAATGCTTGAAGTGTGTATACAGAGCGATTTGTTCACATCTCAGATAAATACTACAGAGAATTAATCAAAAAGACAAAATCTTGCATTCAGGAAGATCTAGATGTAGAATCACTCGTACGGAGAGCTCTAATACATTTGAGCCCCTCATGGAATAAATGGTGTGCACAATATGCTTGCTGATCAAGAAGGTAATAAGAATGAGTACCTTTGAGAATATCCTACCAAACCTACTACGCAAACAAACTTTTACTATCGCAAATCAGCACAGCTTTGAGCCTGCTGGAAAGACTCACGAACCAGTCTCTTGATATAAGCATAATGACGCCGCATGATTTCATTCCATTAAATCAAAGTGAATTTACGTGTTGTATCATGGGTGCAAACGAGCCATAAAAGCCATAAAGCTGTTAGGAAGTAACACATGTCATGCTTTCGGCTCGACTTGGCAGTGCAAAGCTCCATCCATGCCTCTGAATTGAAATAAATGATTACTTCATATTAGTTATTAATAATCACCTTTCTGAGGTGGACAAATCAGAAGATTGCCTGGAACAGGAAGGCAAACAAACAAAAAATCTCCTTCTTCCAAACCATATCCTGTTCCCACAACCGCACGCAGAGAAATGCTACTGCATCATGGCAAGCATCAGGCAAAGTTTCACAAAGAGCTACTTACCACAAGCAGTTAGGGCTCAGAATGGGACCTCGGTTCAGGCATAAATTTTTGTATCTCTGTTTCCCTGTTTTATGGAAACTCTCACACACCCAGCTGCCTGTGAAGACCCGGAGTGTTCTAAAATATCATTTAGAGGATATGTTATACATATATATTACTATTAGCTGGAGCTGATCTATTGGTTCCTCAGGAGCTCTTGGTCGCTCAAATACGCCATTAATTATTACCGTACAATAATCCTCCTAACAAAGATTTGAATGAAAAGCTTTATGTTTGACCCCTCAGCAAAAAGGTAGCAAGTTGCTGGCCAACATTTCATGAAAAGATCTCCGAGTCTGTCTTGTATGTTTACCATTTCTTAGCCACTTTACCTGTAAGATGTTGTGATTTGTGCTGTTTTTTACCCCATAGCTTCATCTCCATTTCCACATATAGTATTTGTTTTATATTATGTTTATTGGAGGCAGGAAGCACATGCATACACTCAGCAGGGTATTTATAAGAGTATCATAGTCAAAATGTGGATAAAAAATTGGCAAACAGCATTAAAAGTCGAATAATCTACAAATCAGAAATCTGTGAAAGCTTGTGGAATTACAACTGTGAAAAAAAAAAATTATATCAGTCCATTTTTGCTTACAGTGTATTGACTGTTAGTGGTTCAAGGAATACAGTGGTGGTTCAAGTGGTTAAGACTCAGAATTGTTGATCAGAAGATCGGGGTTCAATCCTCAGCACTGCCAAGCTGCCAGTGTTGTGCCCTTGAGCAAAGCCCCTAGCCATCTCTGCTCCAGAGGTGTATCATGGGTGACCCTATGCTCTGACCACAACCTCCAAAGTTGGGATATGCAAAGAAAGAGTTTCACTGTGCTGTAATGTATACATGACAAACAAATGCTTCTATTATTCAGCAATGAGGCCACAGGCTATTTAGAGGTTTGATGAATGATTGTAATGATTGCAATGGTAAACACACTCTCACAGTTTAAATGTAGATTAAAGACTCTTTATCCAAACATACACATAATAAATCCTATAACCGTTTGCTCCAGTACATCTGATCAAATGCAAATTATCTAGTGCTGGTTAATATTATGAACAGCAGCTATGCTAATTTCTCTCCACTTGCTTCTTTTTTCTACCCATCCCAAGGCATCGAGAGATTGTTCAGTGTCATAAATATTTCAGACCTTCAGTGAGAAGAGGCCAACCATGTGAGGATCCTGGGGCATCTAGAAATGTACCAGCTACAGATGGATTCCTTTTCAGGAAGATTTGGGCATTTAAAGAGAAAATGCTAACTACATATGGACAAACTCCTAATCAATACACAAATGGGGCGGGCCGGCAATACCACGACTGAGGTGCCGTTGAGCAAGGCACCGAACCCCCCCACCCCACTGCTCCCCGGGCGCCACAGCATAAATGGCTGCCCACTTAGCCGTATGTCACGTCACGTCACGTCAAATGTTGTGGTAAAGATGCCAAAGATGTCAATCCAGACTGGAGAGAATTAATAACGTATTTATCATACGATTCTAAAAACATTGTACTCAAAGAATGTTCATTAATGGTGTAGCAGAAAAGTGGTTTCACGTTCAGTATGAGTTTGGATGCTGTTAAGAAGGATGAAATATGATCAGAAAAAAGTTGGAACTAAATTACAAATGTCCAGGATCAGCTTTGTCTCACTGATTAAGGCATTTTTACACAATAATACAGAGTAATATTTATTCACTACCAGCTAAGAGCTGAGGAAATTATTTAATTGCAATTTTACAGAAACAGATATATTTACATGGATTAAACAAAATGATTATAACAAATAAATTTAGTTTCACCATTTATAATAATGATGAATCTATAAAGACTACTGTACAGTACTTATGGACTCACTGGAAAAATAAATCAGAAAAGATTTTTTTGCTGGTTTTTTGTAAAGTTAGGCTGATTTGAAACCTTTAAAGTTTTAAAAGTGTACAAGTTTAATGAGCTGAGATGATGGGTACTGGTGGAGTTACGCTGATTTACTGATTAGCATACACTTTACGTTAGAGAGCTTAGCTTAAATCCAGTTTTCTGCTTTTCACATGGTCTTGACCTCGCATCTCGACCTCTGTGACATCCGACTGTTTAGTGAGCAGTTGAATCGACTCAGTATAATATATTTCATTTTGTTTACATAAACCTAAACATTCGGGAATTTTCAAATGCGCTTGAAATTGGCAAATGGCAGTACAGCTGATAAGCAAACCGGTGCCCTCTGACTGGCATAAAGGGCTTGTTGTTCCAGCACTGCTTTCACTATTCACTTACGTAGAGGTTGAGCCGGGCTGAAAGGGTCAGTGAGTGGTTTCCTGTTATGTTTTGTCCTACACTGATTACCTGTACTCAACCCTGCCAGATTAGCTGAGTGGATCCTGATGCATTATTCATTTGGCAGTGATGGAAACACACAGTCTGGAATTATAGGGTCCCGAACCCTTTAAAACACTCCATGTAATAAGGATAATAGTTCTTTAGATTGTAGCTATTGCAGAAAATAACACCAATATCTCATGACTGTAGAAAGAAACTGGCAAAGTGTGTGTATGTGTGTGTGTGTGTGTGTGTGTGTGTGTGTGTGTGTGTGTGAGAGAGAGAGAGCGAGAGGGCGAGAGAGAGAGAGAGAGAGAGAGAGAGAGAGAGAGAGAGAGAGAGAGAGAGAGAGAGAGCAGAATTAATCATAATTGTTGATAATTGATGATTCATTGGTTAAAAACTAGAGTTATGTACATTCAAAAAAATTTAACTTTTTTCTTTTGGTATTTTTCCACCAACATATCCAGTATCCACCATTACAGACTGACAATTACCATTAAACCTCTTAGTGTGCAGTAAAAAAACATGGAGTCATGCATAGCTAGGATGTCATTTGCTTTCATTTTCAATATGCAAGCAATCCAGTACATTAGTTATTGCTATATTTATTTAATATAGAGAAGGGTGTTATTCCACTTACACAATTTACACACAGTTACATTGATATGTTTCTTAATAATCAACACATTTTATTGTTATAAGGTTGAGACTTAATGTTGTGGAAAAGGCAATGACAAGTTTGTTCCTGCTATCACTATAGTCTTGAAAACTCACTATTTCTTTGTTAAATTACAGCATTTTTTTTTTTATCTGTTTTTAAATCACTGTTACTATAGAATCTGTTCCATTTTAACAATTGCATTAATGTTACCTAAATAAAGTTTTATTAACAAATTAATGTTTATAAACCTTTTGTTCATGTTTTATAGCTACTATGAGCTGAGCGGTTATACAAAATGAATGCACACCTATTGACCAATCAGAACCGAGTACAGACATCAAAAGCAGGTATTAGGAATTATGTTTAATCGATGATGCTAGATATTCTTGATAGAATAATACTATAATAATACTATCAAAAGTAGTTATTAGTTAATTGCACAATATGTAGAACAGCAATATCTGTATTACATGTACAGTGCATAATTACCTCAGTAAATGAAAGCAGTGTAGAGAAGTTCGTTCATTCATTCATTCATCTTCTACCGCTTATCCGAACTACCTCGGGTCACGGGGAGCCTGTGCCTATCTCAGGCGTCATCGGGCATCAAGGCAGGATACACCCTGGACGGAATGCCAACCCATCGCAGGGCACACGCACACTCTCATTTCACTCACGCAATCACAAACTAGGGACAATTTTCCAGAGATGCCAGTCAACCTACCATGCATGTCTTTGGACCGGAGGAGGAAACCGGAGTACCCGGAGGAAACCCCTGAGGCACGGGGAGAACATGCAAACTCCACACACACAAGGTGGAGGCAGGAATCGAACCCCGACCCTGGAGGTGTGAGGCGAACGTGCTAACCACTAAGCCACTGTGCCCCCCCCGTGTAGAGAAGTTGACTTATATTTTATACATACATGTGAACCTCGCTGAATTGAAATCAGTGCTTAGTTGATGTAGTGGGATCAACATCGTGTCCTAAATATCGTAATATTTAAAAAAAAAAAGGCAGAGAATCACATAACGCAGAATGGGATTTGGCTTTTTTCCCCCCTAGTGCTAACCTAACTGAATTATAAATTAAATTGTGCTCAATGGTCAGGTTCACACTATGAATTTAGAGCAAGTGGAAGCAATGCATTGACTTTCTAACAAGGCAGGATGACACGATTGTTAACAAGGTAGTGTTTCTTTGCGTCATGTGGCCTTAGGGCGTCAGGCAGGCTAACGTGTCACCAGAGAAAGAGAAAGACAGTCTACCACCTACATCTCCGTGTTACCACAATTCCCTGGGTAGATATTTTTCTTGTCCTGAACTCAGAGAAACAGTTGAACCCAACCTCAAAATAGACCTCTGGTAGAGGATTGAGAAAAGCTGCTGCCCAAGATCATTAGTTATAACGAATGAGAATAGCCAGATTAGTTTTGAAAAGAATATTAGATCCCAAACACGATCAAATCTTCCATCGCAACTCATTAGTCATTACATGATAAGAGCATCAGTGACAGTGGTAGATGTTTGAAGAAGCGTTCAGTATACCGCCATCTATATCAAATATGAGTTTAAATGATCTGTACATTTTCTCTCATGTCATTAAAAACACAGACCAGCTGTTCATATGAAAGCTCTATACAGTGTAAAGTACTTCTTTGAGATTCTTTGAGTCTTGATGAAGTTAATTTCACACCATTCATTCATACTTCATTCAACCGCTTTGAAAGCAGCTCAGTCTATCCCCTGCCACATTATAGCAGTGGTAAAACCCTGATAAATTTAATTTCAATCCATTTAATTGAATTCAATTAGTCTAGTCTTCTCTTACTCTGCTGAAACTTTCTAAGCAAGGCAAGCGTTTGTATGCAAATTAGATTCTTCTATTTTTAACACATATTGCTCACCGTTAAAATGGAATAATCCTGCGCGTCGTTAGCCGTCCTTACTCGTGTGCTCGTAAGGTTCGAGTTTGCAAATCACTCAGTAACGCAACTGAACATTCTCTGAAACACAGGGATGATTATTATTCTGTCACGCTTCAGAGAAATGAGGGCCATTGTGCAGTCGGGAAGCTTAAAAACATCAGTTAAAGGTCAGTGGTGTTAATTCCCACTTCATACGGTAGCTTTTCTCATGGAAAGAAAAAAGTAGCGTATAATCAGAACACCTGCGAAAGAGAATCAGGACGTCTATTCTGTGGATGTGGTTTGGAACTGAGTGTGAGAACATAACAGCACAATGAATCATGCACTGGGTTTTGAACATGATTTAGCAGTGATGAATTTCATTGATTTGAGATTTAGAGGACAAAGACTCAACAGTGAGCCATTTGCTATTAAGAAAAAAATACCTACATTACCTTCCACAATACCCCTAACGTGGGCATCATTTGCATTTGAAAACATTCAGTGACTGTGGGGGAAAAAGTGGCTGTCACGGAGTAAAGGTCTTTACAGGCATATGGAAAATGCTGAGGCACACAGCTGCTGTACTGGTTTTCCAGCTGTAGGTGTTGGGGTATATGTTTTTTCAATACAAGACACACAAACCTAATTGAAAGGAAATAATTAGAGCTTAAATGTAGCATGCTAAATCTCTCAGTGATTGTCATTTTTCTTCTAGGCCTGCTGTCTGGAAACTGATTTTGTTTCATTTCTTAGTGCTGTTGTCAATCAAACTCGGGTGAGAAATAACAGTGTTGCTGCTCACTATGTCTGAGAGATAATATAATTTCTGTTTTTACCTCTTATTCACTTTCTCTGTCTTTATGTCTGTCTGTCTGTCGCTAACATGATTTTTTTTTTTTTTTATCATCATTTGTCACTACCATTTGTCTCTTGTCTACACTTTCAGCAAAGCAGCGCTCTGTATGGCCCAAGCTATAAATCCATTTTTATTTTTTTGAAAAACCAGGAAATCGTTTTTTTGCCACCAGGAAAATGCTTATTTAAGTCTAATTTGTAAATGTTTATGTACTTTGTTTCAAATCTAATTTGGATGTCATACTGATAGCAAGGTTACAAGCTTGGGAACTAGCAAATGACCAAACAGGGAGGAAACAAAGGAAAACAAAATAAATGACAAATTAAACAAAATAAAATAAGTCAATTAATTAAATAAATGAACTTAATACAGTGGAGGTGGCACGGTGGCTTAGTGGTTAGCACGTTCGCCTCACACCGCCAGGATCGGGGTTCGATTCCCGCCTCCACCTTGTGTGTGCAGAGTTTGCATGTTCTCCCCGTGCCTCGGGGGTTTCCTCCGGGTTCCGGTTTCCTCCTCCGGTCCAAAGACATGCATGGTAGGTTGATTGGCATCTCTGGAAAATTGTCCGTAGTGTGTGATTGTGTGAGTGAATGAGAGTGTGTGTGTGCCCTGCGATGGGTTGGCACTCCGTCCAGGGTGTATCCTGCCTTGATGCCTGAGATAGGCACAGGCTCCTCGTGACCCGAGGTAGTTCGGATAAGCGGTAGAAAATGAGTGAGTGAGTGAGAACTTAATACAGTCATGGACCTCCATTTCTCCACCTCTTAATCATCTGTTGATATGCTCGCCTTATCAGGTGATAAGATCACTGAGCAATGCACTTACATAGCCTCAATGCACTTACAATGCCTCACATAGCGTTCATTATAATGAGCTATATAATTGGTTGGGGCTGGGTTGCCAGATTGAGCTAGCTGAAATCTTCTCAGAGCCACAAAGTTCTTGTTTTCTAGCAAATAAACAGAATTAAATAACAGTAAATTTTGAAGTAAATGTTATGCAGTGGGACTGTGATAAACAGAAACATGTGCCTTGTAATATATATCACAAAGATTGAAAAAACCCAGCTTTTAACACATCTCAAGCTGATTGATTCCGTACTGTATGACTTTGTTTTTAACTCTCAGCTGCGTATTGAAGGACATAGTAGACTGAAGCATAGAGAATTAATTGTGTTTGAGGCTGTCATCATTAATGTTGTATTAAATGACTTAACATTCGGTCCATCAGCTCTAGGTGATGTTTTTTTTCCCTTGTTGTAGTCCGGGTCTGTCTGTTCCTGAAGGTAAGTCAGTTCTCTGCTGTGGTCTTGATGATGCCAGGAAAGGTTTCAACTGCTGTAGAGCTTTTCAGATTGAAATGCTTACTCATCCATCAGGATAACACACACAGTGATAGAGTTGGTATAGAGCAGTTCACCACAGCCCATCTATCATCAGCTTCAACAAACCTGAGTGGCAATGGGATCAGTTCCCCTGATACTCTTTTCTCTACACATCGAGTAATTGTTGTGTGGGTTTCATCTTCTGCAGTACAATTAAGTGGGCAGTGAGTGTTCAAATGGACTGATCATCAGGGACATATAATACACAAAGAAAGATTTGTGTAGTGGTACTGGGCCTGATAGGTTTGACTGGGGATTGCACATTGAATATTATTTAATTTATTGAGCTTTTGGGATTATTACAGGTTCCTACATATGATTACATTAGTGCAAGACAAACCATTTTAATCCGGTATTATCGCTCTCTGTGGGTTAGGCTCAGGAAGTATGTAAGTAAAGTATGAGATCAGGGAAATAAATAACTAAACAAATAAATGATTGAATACAGTTTTATTTGTATGGCGCTTTTAACAATGGACATTAACGTAAAACAGCTTTATAGAAAAATATATAAATTCAACATATAAATGTGACATTTAAAAAATCCAATTTATCCCTAATGAGAAAGCGTGTACAAATTTGCTTAACGAGCCTCGTATTGATCTCCTATATCAGTCAGTTTGTTTGAATCCCCCTTTTAGTGATCTGTGAGCTCCTTCCTTGAGGGGGTTTGCCAGTCACTGAATTTGGACTTAAACAGCTGTCTGGCAAAGCCAAGTCACAGCTGAGTGAGTGTCTGTGATAGAGTGTACAATCTGAGACTGCAGATGGCCTCTAGGTTCCCTAAACAGCTCTGACAAAGTACTGTATGATTTTACAATCTTGTTTCTGTACACTTTCCAGTCTTGACCAGTACGCTAGCATTCCATTACACTGTCAGAATGGAAAGTAACTCATGAAACATTTTTAATCAATCTAAACAAACGTCTGATGTAAAATGAGTCAGGACACTGTTGACTTTCAGTGTGAGATGTTTGTTTTATGTTATAATCTTTTATACCTTTTATGAAATTTATAACCTTGTTATTTACATTTACATTTACAGCATTTGGCAGACGCCGTTATCCAGAATGACGTACATAAGTGCTTAAATCTCTAACATTGAATACATTAATGCTGGCTCACTAGGTTACATACTTAAGATACAGTACCATGAGTTTAAAACATTTGTGCAAAGTTACAATGAAAAAGTGTCAAGTTTTTTTTTTTGTTTGTTTGTTTTTTTAAATTCAACAGATAGGGAAAGAAGTGCTAGTTGAAGTGTTTCCTGAATAAGTAGGTCTTCAACCGCAGCTTGAAAATAGCCACTGACTCAGCTGTCCGGACCTCTAGGGGAAGTTCATTCCACCACCTTGGTGCCAGTTATAAAATGTTATAACATTTTAGAAGTTGAAGATATTACCTTCAAATTTTAGATGTTTAGGAACAACAACTTAAGGCATCTCAATAAAGAGAGAAATGGGTTTGATATCAGCATTTACTAAATAAAACATTTGCTAGATAAAGTGTAGAAAAGGAATGAACATGAAGACAACCAAACAGGCGCAAATTCCATTTCTTGGCTTCTGGTAAAAAGAGTTAAAGCTAATTAGTGCTTACAGAAGTGCTTTTGAATTGTATAATTTGATTGAGGGTGCTGATTAACGTTTTTAACAAATGTGCAGACTGTAGTTCTGTCCGCAAGGCAAAACACGAGTTAATATTAATGTCCTGGTGGTAATGTATTATTATTTCTGTATTAACAACTTACACAGGGACTTGTAGAAGCTTGTAAAGTGGATGCTCTGCATGATCTAATGGAATATTAAATGGTTTAAAAACACGCTGTTGTTTAACAAGTAAAAAATCATTGTGTAATCATCGATAATGTGTTACGCTTATTAAATACATGTTCCAGTTACAGCAGTTTTCTTAATTGATTAAAAACTGTGATGAAAGAACTGTATTTCTTTATATTTATTTTTCCTTTGTTGTCTAGGTCGATCCAACCTAGCACATACTTACATATAACCATTCATTAAAGCTTTGATTAAAGGTAGTACCACAGACCATATATGATCAATTAACCCTGCATAAACAGGAAGTAGTAAACAAATCTATTTCTATATCACATTTCAAGCTGGAAATTTTAGAAAATACAAAGACTTTAGGAAAAAACGTTCTCCGATTAAAAGATTATGCAAATTAATGCCCTCAGAGCAGCAAGCGTTTTTTATTTAGAGTAGAAAATTTGCAAAAGCTGCCTCTTGTTGTAATAATACTGTATTTGCCTTCTAGTAAATAAACCATCTTATCACTCCTTATCACTCCTCTGACCTACTAGCACTGCTTGACTGGTCCCTCCATCTCTCAGGGTAAGAGGTAGGTATTCATCAAGCAGAGATGGGGGACTCGAGTCATATGACTTATTGAGAAATTTGAGACTTGAGACTTATTAAAAAATATAAAAAAAAACTCGACTTGACTTTGACTTGACATTCATGACTTGATACCTGACTCGGACTTGAGTTAAATGACTCAGAGATGGGGGACTCGACTTGCCTCGAGTCAGACTTAAGTCGCGAATTTGAGACTTGAGACTTGCTTGTCAAATATTAAAAAAAGACTCGACTTGACTTTGACTTGACATTCATGACTTGAGACTTACTTGTGACTTGCACATGTGTGACTCTTTTCCGTTCTGGCATCGAGGTGGTGGAATGAACTTCCCCTAGATTTCCGAACAGCCGAGACACTGGCTATCTTCAAATGACGGGTGAAGACCTATCGCTTCCTGAAACACTTAAACTAGCATTTATTTTCTCTGTTTGTTTTATGTGTATATACTAAATATGTGTAAATACTAAAAATAATAAATTCTTTAAAAAAGAAAATAAAAACTGAACAGAGTTTTAGGTTGATGGTATCCTAAGTCTGCAGCATAGTGAGTCAGTGGTAATGTATTCATTGATAGACACTTCAAAGCGTTTTGTACGTCGTTCTGGATGAGGGTGTCTGCCAAATGTCGTAAATGTAAATGTAAATGTAAATGTAAATAAATCACAACTTTTTACTTTACTCCTGGAATGAAAAGGTCAAAACCATGCATCAGAAATTGTTATTTGAAGGTAATTTCAGCAGGTTTGTCAGTGTTGTTCATTGGTATGTACGTTATGTGATGATTTCCATTTAAATGAATGTAATTCAACATCCAGAATTTTAAAGCATAGACTGGAAATGGAAATGCGTTTTTCAATGATGGGCCAAATAATCGTGTTATAAATGGTGGATTTGGCCTGCAGGCCCTATTTGACTTAGACAGACTGTATTGCTCAGAGTAGCATACCTTTAGCAAACAGCCATGAAATTTCATATTAAATTCCAGCTGCTCATGGCAACCCTTTGTGACTTGAAGGGAACTCTCAAAAATAAGGTAAATAAATCAAATAAAATGAAGAACTTTATTTCTGGACAATGTTAGCTGAAATGAACATTGTTTTTTTTAATGTAAACTGCGCACAGATTTATCGCTATGGAATTTATCGCTATACATTTTATTTGCTTTATAAAATAAAAGATGAGCAGAAACAAGGCAATGCAATTAACATGAAATGACTAACATCTGCCCGAGTGAGACTGAAGCTGAGGAATGAAAATATTTTGAATGAAACTCACCACAAGAAAGGCGAGTTACATGCAGAGAAAAAACCGTCACGGAACGCGCAACCGAAGAAATTCATAATTATGACATTTTTCTTGCTTTATGGGAGTCCTGAGTTTGTGTGTGTGTGTTTGTGTGTGTACTTTTTAGTGATCAGTACTCACACACATGTCTGACATCTTTTCCACTGACTGGTATTTTGCATAAAGAGGCATATAATGATACAGACATTGATTTATCTATATCTATTTAATGCTCCAGATATCTGTATCTGGATATCTGTAAATGTATCTGGAGTTTTGGTAGGCGTGGCCTAAACCGAAAGGGCTTTTTTTGTTGTTGTTGTTGTTTATTTTTTTATTTATTATTATTATTTTTTTTATGAACCCTATTACTATCCCTTACAGTAGGACAGCGCTGTTAAATGTAAAAATAACTATGAAACGACATTTATAACATAATAATAATAATTTAAAAAAACCCTTCTGGTTTAGGCCACGGTTACCAAAAAATCCAAATATATTTACCATCCTTAGCATCTGGCAAGCAAGGAAATGCTGAAAGAAACAGTGGGGTATTCAGTAGGGTTGGGTATCAAAATAAATTTTCCGGTTCCGATTCCGGTTCCGGTTCTGCCTTTACGATTCCCGGTTCTGATTCCGATTCCATAATAAAAGAAATGTGAAAAATAATGCACAATACTTAAACAATTCCATTTGTGTTTATTAATCACTCTTTAAATATTTTAAACAGAGCAATTTCAATTCATATCAATTTAAATTGAAATAAATCCAACATCATATTTAATATCCAGAATTACAACTTAGCAAAACAGTTAGCATTTGTTCTGAAGAAACATTAACATGTCTGCTTTCTCTGGGAGAAGACGAGACCTTTCCTGGCTTATTGTATCTCCAGCTGTGGAGAAAATCCTCTCAGAGGGTTTATTTGGGGTAGATTTGCTTCATTGTTGTAGCTTTGGAAATGAATCCACACTTTATACTTTTTTTTTTAGACATGTTTAACACAAAGCGTACCTCAGCACAGCAGCGCGAGTGACTGATTTCTGTGGTAAGCTGCGTTAATTTGGTTGCGTGACTGTAAAAAGTGTAAACAATGAATATACATGAGGTAATGGCTATTTAAAGTGACCGCTCCCAGCGCTTTGCCAGTTAAAAAACAGAACCGGTTCTGATTGAGAACCGGTTCTCGGTTCCCAACCCTACTATTCAGATATGCATTTGCGTCCGTTTAGACGCATTATCTATTCAGTATGAATAATGTACTCATATTCAGTTACATCCCTAGTGTATACATGCAATAAGGCGTTTTATTCTAAAGTGTAAAGACAATCATACCCATAATAAATGTGATGTGGTTCTAATCCAACATTTCTATCTTCACTAGACAACTTTTACATTTTGTTCCACTGGAAACAATTTCCTATTTTATAAAGTCATTAATTTATGACAAAATAGTACCAATTCAAGCAGCAATCTTGGACAGTGTGTTTAAAATATTCTCAATTTTTCATTTATTCAATAAATGATATTATTTTACAGCACTGCTAAATGCTTGATTCTGATTGGTCAGAAGGTGTTGATTAATTGCATGGCAATGGACTTTCTCTGTTACATGACAGCCTGGTTTATGTTTTGTTTTTGTTTTAGTAGCTTCACAAGGACAAAAAGAGAATCTGCTGATGGAACGACTGATATGAGGGATAACTAGCTTGTTTCCTGGACAGAATTACATTTATTTACTTGGTTGGCACATGTACCTCATAAATACTGTGAATTTGTAGGGGAATGCACCTTTATAGTAGTTCACATAGACATCTTCATAACTCACGTAGACAAGTAAAAGCAATTCAATTTCCTACAAGAAGGAGATACCTCCGATATGGAGAGGTGAGAGTTAGACATGTCATAGATGTGTCAAAGCTTCTTGGATGTGCTGGTAATATACAGTGCTGTGAAAAAGTATTTGCCCCTTCCTGATTTTTTATTTTGTTGCATTCATTCATCATTCATCTTCTACCGCTTATCCGAACTACCTCGGGTCACGGGGAGCCTGTGCCTATCTCAGGCGTCATCGGGCATCAAGGCAGGATACACCCTGGACGGAGTGCCAACCCATCGCAGGGCACACACACACACACTCATTCACTCACGCAATCACACACTAGGGACAATTTTCCAGAGATGCCAATCAACCTACCATGCATGTCTTTGGACCGGGGGAGGAAACCGGAGTACCCGGAGGAAACCCCCCACTCCACACACAAAAGGCAGAGGCGGGAATCGAACCCCCAACCCTGGAGGTTTTTGACAACCTTTTCTACATACCAGCCCATCACAGTGCCACATTCCACATGACATCTCAGTCTCCAGCGTTCTGTTACTGTTATAGTTACTAATCACCTGTTGCTTACTGCAATTACTTCACATGGCTTCAGCTTTGCTTGTAAAGGAAAACTAGACAGTGAGTCTAGCACTGGTTCATAAACTGCAATCTGTGGCCTCAGCTCAAGATTTTAACCTACCAGACTGATGAGGACAAGGGCCCGCTTAGTGAAAAAAGCACTCATGTGGCACGGTCATGTTCCACATGACCGACATTCTGCCCTGATATTATCCTTGTAACAGTCTGAGCAGTTGTTTTCCAAGGTCTTCGATCATGGCTCCTTAGGGAAAC
The DNA here is from genome assembly GCF_030014155.1 of Tachysurus vachellii. Lineage (NCBI taxonomy): Eukaryota > Metazoa > Chordata > Actinopteri > Siluriformes > Bagridae > Tachysurus > Tachysurus vachellii. The sequence goes on from NC_083469.1 coordinate 8,269,284, forward strand.
ATGCAGGCAAACAATTGTTGTCACTGAGGCAAGGAACCACAGATTATATAATAAGATTCTACACCTGGCTATAGAAAGCTGGGAAACAAATCAAAGCTACAAACTGCTTCAGTAGAGCAGACGCCCGAAGGAAATGCTGTACGTAGAGCTCATACACGTAGATCCGCTCGCACTCTGACGATTCATTCAGCTCCCAGTGAGACCTGATAGACTTCAATGAGGCGGACGATATCTATTTTACCGATTATAAATGCTTTTTTTGTGAACAATTTAGAGTGACACCATGAAGGTCTGATAAGGAAAGGAGAAACAGTATAGGGTTTAGATTAGCGCACTTAAATTGTTCATCAGTCACCGCTGTAGAGTCTAAAATGCTTGCAATGTTGCAATGCCATAGTATAGTCCACTGTAATACTGTATAATAGAAAAAATGGTGCTTCCAGAGCTGTGGATTCACCACAATTCCGTCTTAACTCAGTTCCTTCATAGTTCTAGTTATAAAAATTCACAGTGTTGGTCAGCTGGTCTTTATTTTCTTGGACTGTCTAATGTCTCACTTGTGAAAGAAACTTCACTAAATGAAAGGCCTGTCCCTGCACTTCTCTATACACAGTAAATTCAGGATTATCCCCTGTGCTCTGGGGACAGTTCAAGACTCAGTTGAAACAGGTGGATTAAAAAAAGGTGAATCTAGGGCTAATCGGCCAAGTTCTGCATGGTAGGAGAACTCCACAGGCTTCTTGGCTTAACCAACTTTCCTGATGATTTACTCAAGGATTTTGCTCTGTCACCTTCCCAGTAACCTTGCAGTGGAAAGGTAAGCCTAAAACTCTCAAACTGGATAGCACAGCATTAAGTGCTCCCTGTTCTCTTTATTTGTATTCTCATTACAAGACATTCTGGTCTCTCTCTCTCTCAATGTCCTTTTAAGTAGACACTTGACATTGTAGCTGTACTTTCACACACTATGGCAGAATAGCTCACATTTTACTAAAGTAGCTCTGTCTGGGAGAAATTATAATGTGCAAAAATCCCGACCCTGGAGAGGAGTAGAAATGTTGGTTTAAGGGCGTGAATGGCCATTTCTCATACTAAACCTTGGGATATGCAAACCCAAATTAGTTAAATCTTTGTTGGACCTGCTGGGGCCTTTTTAATTTCACACTCACCAACCAAGCCTGAAAGGGGTGACCTACTTGCAGAATGGATTAGGTCACCAGCCTTCCATTTTTCCCTTGGCCAGGTGGGCCTTCAGTAGACAACACGATACATAACAGAAAGGAAATGTGAAAGCAGCCACATTCCATGAGACAACAAAGTCTACATGCTGCGGCACAACGGTGACACAAGCAGTCCCCTTTTGTACATATAGATAAGATGGTCTGACAGTTCCAAAAATGTCTAAACTTCTACTGGCCCCCTTCCTATAGAATATCTCACTCATTCCATGTTTCACTGCTAAACCTGTCTCTTCAGCCTTGCAGGAGATGAGACCTTAACTGCACGGTCCAGTGCATGTTAGAGCAGCCAGGACCACCAGATTTCAGTCCTGCTTGTGTCCTAGTGCACCATCTGCTTGATCGTGACCATGCATATGCAATTCCTGTAGGTTACATTTGAGTCATACCTATGCTCATTGAAGAATTCCTGTGACAGCATACATTAAGTGCACTCTAAAGACCCAGGGGTAGGACAAGGTCTCAGAACAGCATCTGTCATGCGAGTAACGTTTCAACAATTCATTGGGTTGTTTTCTTAGTCAGTGGGATTTTTTTATTATTTTTTTGCTTCATTGAAAAAAATGAATATTTCCATACATGGAGACTTAAAATTCTCTCAGTCTTACTTAATGTGGCTTACATATGGCTTGATGCAACATGAAAACGATCCAAAATATCACAAAGATGGAAATTTTTTACTGGTGAATCTATGAATAAAATAAAATGAATACTTTGCTACTAAAGTTGGGAAAACTTTTGTGTATTGTGTGAACTGTCTGTCATAATTTTGCATTCCAGCAAATTATATTATACTGTATTTAATTTCGGGGGCACGGTGGCTTAGTGGTTAGCACGTTCGCCTCACACCTCCAGGGTTGGGGGTTCGATTCCCGCCTCCGCCTTGTGTGTGTGGAGTTTGCATGTTCTCCCCGTGCCTCGGGGGTTTCCTCCGGGTACTCCGGTTTCCTCCCCCGGTCCAAAGACATGCATGGTAGGTTGATTGGCATCTCTGGAAAATTGTCCGTAGTGTGTGATTGTGTGAGTGAATGAGAGTGTGTGTGTGCCCTGCGATGGGTTGGCACTCCGTCCAGGGTGTATCCTGCCTTGATGCCCGATGACGCCTGAGATGAGACGCCCCGTGACCCGAGGTAGTTCGGATAAGCGGTAGAAGATGAATGAATGAATGAATGTAGTTAATTTCCTACCAATACACCATGAAAAATGACTCTCCATTATGATTGCAATAACATCCTATTTGTATCTATTCATAGTGTACCGAAATTAACAGGATCTGGATTATCTATAATATTCACACTGTTCATACCGATGCTTTGAACAATGTATTTTTTTTTCTGAAACGCCTAAAGTACCTCTACATATTAGAATATCATCTCAAGATTATATAAGAACTGTAGACAACTCCAGATTAACTGAAAATACGCCATGCAATCTGTGCTAAGTATCAGTCTTAGTGATCAATCTTTCTACAGTATTCCTCCCTCTTCTTGTTCCAGAGTAAAACCGCTGCCATGTCTGGGACAGGAATGTGTAACTAATCCTATCTCAGGGGTAAGATGTGAAACATGCCAGATGGCAGAGTAGAAACGACTAAGAAAAGTGTCAAGTGGTGGACAGCCAAGCGTACTAAGAGCTTTAGAGCTCACTGACTGGCTGTCTGTGTGGCCACACGGGGTTATGCCAGTGCAGCAGTAGATCACTGACTAATGACTTCTAATGATTATATAATGGACACAAGGCTGTAAAGGAGAATAAAGCAAAATTGTCATCTAAGTGACTTGTCTTCTTTGATAAAAGGCTGAGATAATTTCCTGACTAATTAAAAGGTAATTGGTGTTTGCTTTTTGTTTTCCTTGTCCTCTATGCAAATTTGAAAAAAATGATGTGTGCACAGGCGGCACGCAGTATGCGACATGAGCAACAGGGTTGGGTGAGATTGAAGACTTCCCAACATTAGAAAATCACATTAAAAAAAACATTTAGTCTAATACTGAACAATGGCAATATGGAGGTGAGAGCTCATCTGAAGTAGACAAGTCCTCTTCCAACAGAATCAATACTAATAATGAGCTGAATAAACAAAGAGACATCAATTTAAACCTTTGGTTGAGGGAGTACATGCAGTACCTGCAGATTTATATGGACACTATGTGTTGTCCTTATCTCATGACTGCATTTATTGCAATGTTTATGATTTACATAGACAAGGATCACAAATTTATTGTTATTTAATACCTACATGTTTTTGTGTATTTGAAGCCTATCGCTGATATGTACAAGTATTATATTGACTTATTCATATTCATATTCAATCCCCCAAAATCTTACACCTTTCCTACACCAGAGATATTTTTGTGGTTGTTGTATATATGTGTGTGTGAAATTTGGATGGGTTAAATGCAGAGAACGAATTCTGAGTATGCGTCACCATACTTAGCTGTATGTCACGTCACCTTTATGTCACGTCACTGTATCTATCCACCAGGTCAGCCAGATCTTTTTTATCATCATAAGTAACATTGCTTTACTGATTTGCATAAAGTAAAGCATCTTATCCTTCAATCAGGTTTTACATTTTAACAGATTGGATAGATGTCTTACAACCTTTAAAACTAGTAATGTTACTTATTTCTACCAAACAATTAATATCAGTTTTTAAATAAAAATAAATTTATTGTTATATTATATTATATTATATATTATTATATTATATTATATTATATTATATTATATTATATTATAATTCAATTTAAACCACAATTTTTACACCTCAAGTCAACTTCTTGTTGCAAATATTCACATATTAGTACATATTTTATGCAACAGCAGCATTTAAAAACTTAATAGCAATCCGGTTGAAGAAGAAGAAGAAGAAGAAGAAGAAGAAGAAGAAGAAGAAGAAGAAGAAGAAGAAGAGTATGCTGTTTAACCAGTTGTTTCAACAGCAGGCAGCAATGTAGATGCAACAAGCCACACTTACAGTACAGGAGCTGACAAATAGCAGCAGTAGAAATGCAGCATGGTTTGTTTACTGACCTCCCTGCCTCCCTGCTGTGAACAAACAATCAGAGACGTCACGTTATCTCTCCCTCTGTCTCTCTTTTTCTTTCTCTCCTTCTGCTTTTGGAAGAGAGAACCAAGGTGACTTCTATTCTGGCACATTGACAAGGTTATACTCTTCATTGGGTCACTCTTTCACCTGCAAAACAGCAAAAAGGCATTCAGCTTCATTTGGACTGGACTGGAGTTTACTTGCATTGTTTCAAATGGAAAATAATCCCAAATTGAAACCTTAATCAAATGGATTCCTTAATTCATATAATGGACCAATGCACCAATGGTTGGCTAATAGCACATCCAGTGGTTTTATATATATATATATACTGTACATGTCTCTCTCTATCTGTCTCTTGTTTTACAACAATGTCATCCATATTGATTCTTCAGAAAAGCATTTTCTACCACTATACCACTCTCAAGGCCCTTGGTATTAGAATTATCTAGCTATATTATCAAATTACTCGTATTATTGTGTCATAAAATGGTGTCATTCAGTATATTTGCTGAAAAAAGCTCTGTTTCACTGCTTAAAATAAAGAAAGTATATAAGTAAGCCAAAACTGTCAGCCATAATAACATCAATTCCTCAAGAGGGAAAGGGATCATTTATCCAAATCACTGAAGGAAATAGACTTTTTTCTTTGCTGTCAAATCTAATAAGATGTACCCTAAAATCTGAACAAAGACTAATATGTTGGAACATAAAATAGAAGATGACAAGCATTGAAATTAACATCTAACAGGTGATAGGACGGGTAAAATTGGCAAGAAATCTAAAGGAATAATTCTAGTTGCATTTAGAAAAATAATCGCTGTAATTTTGGTGTTACCTTCCATAATTTGTAAATTATTTGTCAGCTTATAAAATACTACTTGATCCAGCATATGCATCATTCTATTCATCAAATATTTTACACATTTTCCATTTAGTCTTTAAAGGTACAGATATCACGGATAACAGATATCATTAACAAAATTATGCATACAGCCTATCATATGGCTAGTTAATATAAATGGAAATAAGCCATTGAAGGTCCTGCTGTCAACTTAAAATCAACAACACTTGTCCAGTTATGAATATGTTGTGCTCTTACTTATGAATGTCAATTATAATCAGAGCCATTCAAGTATTTGAATTAAACCTAATTATCAGACCCAGCTTCATCTGCTTCATCTCAACAGCATCTTTCCTGCCTCAAATGAAGTGGCATGAGTTAAGAGGAGGTTAATTGTAGTGCACTATACTGATTAACTTACACATATGCAACTTGCCAATGGCAGCATGGGAGTGCAGCAGGTAGCACGGCTGCGTAACAGCTTCAGTGTCCCCAGTTCGAATATGAGGTCAGGTTACTGTCTATGTGGAATTTCCTGCTGGATTTCTACCAAACTCTCGAAAACATGGCAGTAGGTGGACTGACTGCACCACATAGACCATAGGTGTGAAAGTGTGTACCCTGTGGGTATTCCTGAGGATATTCCTGTCGTGTGCTTAGTGCTCCCAGGATAGGTTCGTTATCCATGAAATACTGTCCAGGACAAAATAAAGATGAACAAATGATGGAACACATAATAGTATTACCACAGTCATTGGTGAGAACATATTTAAGGCCCAATTTCTGGTACACTGTCTGTTTGTTGATAGTGTGTGTTATCTGTTGAGCCAATTTCAGCTTTTCCAGATGCCCAGTTCAATCTAGTTTCACTTCTGCTCTCCAGTGCACCACTTTATCACTCATCACCATCATCATTTCATGGCTATTTAGGTCATCTATTGTATTGTTGTATTAGATATAGAGTGTGACTGCAGTTTTGTTCAGTTAATGGGTTTATGTGTTTGTGTTTTGCAAAGTAAGGAAGAAATGGAAATTCTGTGCCTTCTTTTTGGTGTTTTTCACATTCATAATACAAATAAATTATTCATTTGTATCTGTGTATCTTCTGTGTATTTACTGTGGCATTGGAGGATGAAAAACAACCTTCTGGAACCATTTGAGTGTATATAAAGGGGGGGGGGGTATTTCTTCCTGCCAATGAATTTCTATGTGACCCATGGACAAGACATATGGACACTTGGACCTACAGCTGCTTCTAAAATGAAAAATAAAAATCAAAACAAAATGAAAATAAATGACTCAAATTTAATGAAGCTGAATATTTCATTAATTATATTATTAGATTATATACTCACTGTCCACTTTATTGGGAACACCAGTACAATTGTACCTTCATGCGGTTATCTAATCAGCCAATCATGCGGAAGCACAAAACAAACAATAATGTAGATACAGGCCAAGAGATTCATTTAATGATCACATATTGCAATCTCTGTGATTTTGATCTGCATGCATGCTTGTTGGTGCCAGATGGACTGGATTTAGCATTTCAGAAACTGCTGATCTCTGAAAACCATTGATTGTGCATTGGTGATAGAAGAGAATTACATTGGAGTCTACTGCTTTCAGCCATGCTCAAGAATCTGAGACTATCATGGGCTTAGACACACCAAAACTGTACAATTTAAGACAAGAAAATTGTCTTGTCTTTAATTGTACAGTTTGAAATTTTTTTTACTGATGTGACAATGACAATGACAATTTATTTATATAGCACAATTAATTACAACTTCCGTCAACCAATGTGCTTTCCATTAGGTCATTAAAAACAGAAAAACACACAACAAACAAACAGAAAAATTATAAAATTGTACAAATATCCATTCAGCCATACGCTTTTGAAAATAAAAATGTTTTTGGCCTGGACTTAAAAATATTAAGAGAAGAGGCTTGTCTAATGGACAGTGGCAAGGCGTTCCAAAGCGTGGGGGCAGCAATACAGAAAGCACGATCTCCCCTGCACTTAAGCCTCGACTTTAGGGTAAACAATAGAATCTGGTTGGAAGACCAAAGGGATCTAGTGGGTTGATACTCGGTCAGTAACTCACTGAAATAAGGGGGGGCCAAACCATTCAGAGATTTATAAACGAGAAGCAAAAATTTTTAAATCCACTCTAAAACAAGTGGGCAACCAATGTAATGAGCATAAAATAGGAGTAATATGCTCCCTCTTTTTTGCCCCACACAAGAGTCGAGCCACAGCATTTTGGACAATCTGCAAGCAGGATAAAGCTGTCTTTGCAAGCGGAATAAAGATGTTTAATGTGAAGATTGAACACTGATTGTGAACTAATTAATTAGATTAATAATAATAATAATAATAATAATAATAATTATTATTATTATTATTATTATTATTATTAGTAGTAGTAGTAGTATTAGTAGTAGTAGTAATATTTTACACATATAAATTTAAAATGGAAGCAAGCAAAATTCATATAATATTCAACCCTGAATCCCATTTTAAATTGAACATCTGTGGATTTGAAATCTCCAAACACATCCTTCCATTTAGTTAACCACATGTCATATAGATCACATTAATTTGTGGAGACGGCAAGATGGTCAAGAAAAGTGGAAAGGCTCGGCAAAAAAAAATGCTGACAGAGCAGGTTTTGATAATAACCACCTATATAAATGGCAAGTATATAATACTCTAAATAATAGCTATTTAAGAATGAATAATGGCTAAATTATATTCCAGGAAAATGGTGAAAATGTGCAGAAATGAGCTTCAATGACTGCAATTTTCTACAGCTCTGGCATACTACTTTCCTGAGACTTAAGACCTTTGCAATATTGTAAGCTATAAAAAGCTACACTGGATAATTTAGAGACAAAAAGGGCAATGCGTTAAATTTGCATATAAGTAAAGCATGATGATAATGATGATGATGATGATGATGATGATGTTGAGCCTGATCTTTAAGAAGTTTAAAAAAAAAGGGCATGTCATTTCTGATACCGATTAAATTTGATTTGATCCTGTGTTCCTGACCATGTCTGCTTACATCTGACCTTCCATTCTGATGCCCTGCTTCTTGTTAGAGTCTCTAAGGTTGCTGTAGATAGTAGCACTTCACGAAGTTTAATTGCCACGATCAGTATTTGCTCTCAAGTCTCCATCAATAACCATCAGGAAAAACAGAATTTATGTTGTAACATAAAATTAATATCCTGCTTACACACTTGCACCTTTTGACCACATAACGCAATTACAGAAGGGAAACGATTTTATAATCGCACTATTATCGAAAGCCACCCAGATAAGGATGCGTTCCCTTTTGAGTCTGGATCTCTCAAGGTTTCTTCCTCACATCGTCTCAGGAAGTGTTTCATTGCTACCGTCTGGCTTGCTCATTAGCGATATATTTAAATTTTAAATGTATATATCCTGAATTTATATATTCTTGTAAAAGTTCTTTGAAACATTGTTTATTGTTACAAACTCCTGACATCTCCCGACATACTACAGGCACTGTTAATCTTAACTCAACTTAACCTATAGGATGATTCGATTTCAGAGTGCAATCTGCTATGAAGTTTTGAGCAGATCTTCTAGAGGATGAAGTACTACTGTACCTACTCTGATCTATATAATAACTTATTAATCTACCAATCTAACAAATGTGTTGGAAATAAGCTAAAGGAGTAGTTTATTTTACTTGTCTAAGAACCAAAATGTTTTTTTTTTTTTTTAAAGATCACAGTGCATTTTCAAACAGTAACAGAAGAGTAGTCTGGAACAGTAATACAGGTAGTAATTCAATTCATAAGATTACGAGAATGCCCTTGTTCTAATATTTTATGGTTTCCATATAAACAGCTCCTGCATATAAGGACTTGTATAACAGACACTTCACAATATCAAACATTTGCTATTTAAATAAAAAATCTTGTATCACTCCACGAAAGTGGGGATTTCTTAAAGGAGACACATATATTAAGTTTAACCAAGGAGTCTCCAGTGTCAGCATTCTATAACATTTACAAGACAGTATGTTTTCCACCACTGAAGTCTTTAAGACATTCTGATTTCTTTGTAACATCTCCAGATGGTTTTATTTCTTTTAAATTTGAAATAAAGAAGGAATCAAGAATCAGGGGAGGGAATGACAATTCATATAATTAGAAATTGATATAAAAAATCCAAAGTTTTGTTGATTAGTCACTCACTCTCACTCACTCATTTTCTACCGCTTATCCGAACTACCTCGGGTGACGAGGAGCCTCCTGCGAAGAGGAGAGGAATCTCATGCGTCATCGGGCATCAAGGCAGGATACACCCTGGACGGAGTGCCAACCCATCGCAGTGCACACACACACACACACTCTCATTCACTCACACACTCACACATTACGGACAATTTTCCAGAGATGCCAATCAACCTACCATGCATGTCTTTGAACCGGGGGAGGAAACCGGAGTACCCGGAGGAAACCCCCGAGGCACGGGGAGAACATGCAAACTCCTCACACACAAGGCGGAGGTGGGAATCGAACCCCCAACCCTGGAGATGTGAGGCGAACGTGCTAACCACCAAGCCACCGTGCTCCCCGTTGATTAGTCAATTAAAGAAATATATCATTGCCAAATTATAGTGCTAAAGAAAAAACACGGTGGAAAAAATTTTATTTTGTTATGGAAAAAACAACTTAAGGGTATTAACAATAACACCACCTTGTGTTGAGTGACATCACACTACCCTTTTTTTATTATTATTTTCCTTTAACTATACTGAAGACGGACAAAAATGTATACAGTTTATAAAAGATAATACCTTTATGAACATTTATTTATTTATTTATTTGTTAGTTATTTAGTCAGGTAGTCAGTTAGTTGTGTTTTGTTTTTTTTTAAGTCCATCTAGATCAAGGGTATCCAATCTAATCCGGAAAGGTCCAGGGTGGGTTTTCGTTCCAACAAAGCAATGGCCACACCGGAGTAACCTGAGTCAGATTAAACGGGTGGAATCCGTTCTGGCTCCTGTTTGATTGGTATGAAGACCTGCACCCATACCGGCACTTTGCATATAAGATTGGACAGAGTTGATCTAGACACACAGAGCTTTCACATAGTTATCAAAGTTGCTAAACTCCCTCTAGAAAGACAGTGATATTTCATTTATCCAAACAAATGAGTACAAACAATTCAGCTCAAACTTAAAGGTGGGGTGTACGTTGTTTGAGAAATGCTTCAGATAACTTCAGAATGCTTCAGTCGTGCCGACAAACAAAACAAGCGTGTAGCCAATGAGCAGAAAGGGGCGTGTCTTGTCAATATGCGGCAGAGAGAGTGTTCAGTGCGCATGTCTGACATTAGCAGAAATCGATTGAAAGATTGACATGGCGGATAAAAACGAAAAGCGAAAAAAAGGTTTACGATAAGGCAAGAAGCAGGACCCGTGTTAATATAGGGTCAGCTTTCCAGCGCTGGAGAGAACTGAATGTCTTCCGTGTGAAACTGAGCTAAACCTTTCACGGTACAACACACAGTACTACAAAAACACATTTGTATTACCATAGTATTACTCATTGAGTTAATTTATTGATAAAAATATTCCCTTGGCCAGCTGCTCCAACAGGTTCCACCATAAAAGTTGCCCGGGTTGTGTATGTATGTGTGGGCGGAGCTATCAAAACAGGGGTGACACCCATTTGGGTTAGGGGCGTGTTTGTTTTGGTGATTTCAAATGTCAACATTGGCTTTCAAACATTATGCACCCCACCTTTAATTTTTGCTAAATGGTATATTTGAGTTTTTGTTTTATTGCTTGTGCAATTATTGGGTTCCATTTCACCTCATTTCCTATGATCAATGAGTTTGAATGGCAACACAATGCTCCATTAGACTGTAACATAAAAATAGCATTGTTTCCTTAAGGTCAGCTTCTGGCTAGTACAGGTCAATACTAGATTGAGATTCAATCCTCTGTTGACTGATCTGTACATATCTGCTGCTAATACACTATGGCAGTCGCCAACAGAAGGTCAGACAGAGTCAGAAAACTTATCCACTTGAGTCTAAGACACTATGTGTTCATGCGTATCGACTGAAAAGCTCCAAAGTACATGACCTCCCAGTTATATCAATTGGCAGTTGTGTACATTTCATTCTACGTGAATCCAGGAGTCTAGTCAAGGATACCACCGAGGCATTCAGTATGTGCCTGTATTACCTTTAACTGCCTCGGGACATCCTCTTTAGACCACAGCTTAAACTTTGATGGTGTATAGGTGTGGAAGTACGGAACATTTTGTTGAAATATATCAATGGTTTCAGAAAACAGAGGCATACCATATGAGGAGAGAAGAGACAGTTTTTCAGAACCAGAAATTTCAGCAAGTGAGCATGATGCTCCTAAAGAAGATGTAATAAAAAGCAATCTTCAATATATCAAAATGACATTTCTACATTCTGTGCACGTTATGATTCAACCAGCAGCATTCAGTCTGGTGCTATGGCATACACAGCATAATTAAGGCTTTGGTCATGTCAAGAGATTTTGGGTATAGCATTGTGTCATTTCTGCTTTAAACATGAGCTTGAAATTGAAGCCAAGCTCATTTGAAATCCAGGGAATTCTGTCAGACTTTTGTGTCTGAGATAATGGTCCAGGAACTATTATTGTCCTTATCACCTGGGCCATTTTCCTTCAGAAGCCCTGAACCGCAAGTGCTATGTCATTAATTTGAATGAATACCTCATTATTTCCACTTTAATCCCCATTATACGGAATTATTATCTTGTTATTTTGACATATTAGATTTCAAACACTTAAATGAACTAAAATTTAATAACCATATTAATAATAATCAATTGCGGATTATGTTAGTATTGAATTTGACGTACCGAATCTAAATGCTTTAAGCGCATGACCTCTCAGACCAAAACAAAACAGAACCTCCACAGACGGTTGCATAAATATCTCCCTCCACTTCGTTCGGCATTGTTTTTTCGAATGCGAAGTATTTCTTCCTGCAGTGCTCGAATGAATGAACCTGTCAATGCTAAAATCATGGATTTCAAACAAATGATCTTCTTTTTCAAGTACGCTTTTCGGTGAAGTATAATAGACTTCACTTTATTTGTGACATCATGATTGCTTTAATTTGAAAGTGTCATATTTATTTATTTTAACTGATCTAATATCCTCCTACTTTAGAGTGATAAGTAACGATTCACATGCACTTTGCCATTATCACAAGTGACATTTTTGCTCATTGCTTGTCATTTCCTATATTCACAGTGAACACTTTGCCTGATTTCCCACTGTGTTCCCACTTAGATATTCTGCTTATTCAATAAAACAAACAAACAAACATAAAAATACAAACATCCAACCAATCGGTCTTGAAATATCACGCTAACAAGAGTCTCAGACAGATGAAAAGACGGACAACCCAAAATCCAAAAACGGCTCTACCAGTCACTGGCGGAAGCATTAAAAAAAAATGTAAAGCTCTAATAAATATACACAAGACTTGCATTTTGCCTCCTACGCCTCTTCATGAATCCAGCAAATTATAAACAAAACTTGACATAAATCGTAATTACCTTGACCCTCCTTGGCAGGGCTTATATATGCAAACATTACATATAGAAACATTTCTGGCATAGAGAACATGTAAATCAGTGCCAGAAATCTGATTTTACTCTATACTTCTTACAGCATCTCAGCCCCTAAAGCCACTGAGTGTAGCTTAGGATCTCGGTGTTTAGAGACGTAACACTAGGAAGCTTATTCACAGGAAAAAAAACACATGTAAGCTTCTTTAGGACACCGTATGGTCAAGGGTGTGATGCACCATACACATTATACCTTTCTGGCAGGTAGTCAAGACAAGATGTCTTTATAATTACACAGCCCCCACTCATCATTCACTGAGCAAAGCAGAGCAAAGCTCATCCGAGCAGCAGGCATGGATTTTTTTTCTCTCAGGAAGGATTACACTGAGCACAGATATGCCTACTTATTCACCCTCATTAGGCCCAGTTTCCTTCACAGGTAAATACTGAAGGTTGATGCTTAAATCCAGACTACAACCCTACATCCTGTCTAACAGATTTTACACCATTTATTCCAAACCAGTTGTATAGTAGTACTTCTAGGATTTGCCATTCTGTTTATTATAGAAAAGGGGGGGCATAGAAGCCTTTATTATCACCATATATACAGTACATTACAGCACAGTGGAATTATTTTCTTCACATATCCCAACTGAGGAGGTTGGGGTCGGCGTGCAGGGGCAGTTATGATACGGCACTTCTGGAGCAGGGAGGGTTGAGGGCCTTGCTCAAGGGCCCAACAGTGGCAGCTTGAACCCTGATTCTCCGATCAACAACCCAGAGCCTTAACTACTTGAGCCACCAATGACCAGATTATACAGATTTAATGGATTGAAAACCTAAATATCTTTTACAATTTGCATATTTTTGTGCCAAAGAATTGAGTCATAGCCCTAATTTTAGTCTTAGACTTTAAATTAAAACATATTTCTATTCATATTGTAGTTATATTCTTATTGTTAATAATACATTTTGTGAATTTATTATGAATTTTAAAGAATTTTGGGTCACCAGGTGGCTTCCCAAAGTCTTTCTTCCTCACAGTTATTTCATAACAAAAGGAAAATGCAGCTTCATCTGTGTCTCTTACGAGCAGCTTCATATAACAATGGGCAGATTTAATAAAGTTAATCCAGTGAGCATAGTTATTCCACTTTGTAATAAAGGGAAATTCATTTTACTTACTTTAGTTGGGTATAATCAAGTTTGCTAGTTCTAGCTAGATTTATATTAGCCTAGCAAGATGAAGCATACTTCATATACATACATTAACAAACTCAAACAAGAAATACATGAGCAAAAATCCTTTATTAAAAATTCCAAGACAATTCCAAGTCCAACAATTATTTTAGTATAGTTTGAGTGTGTGTGTGTGTGTCTGCAGCTTGCTTGTCATGCTTACAAGGCACATAAGCAAGACTTCAAATTGAGTATCTAATATTTTCAACTTTTTTTACTGTCAAATGAAATCAGCAGTTATGGTCTATTGAGTTGTAGCATGATCCCAAACATCGATACCAAGCAAACAATAACTATAAGATAATTCTTCTGTAAATCTGGAGAAATAAAATTAGAAGAGATTTAAAACAAAGACAGGTACAGTATATCAAGCAGTATGGCTCACTTTCGTGTAAGTGTACCGTTATCTGTATATTATATTATTATTATAATTCATTATAATTTCAGTATACGTTTGTGTGTACCTTATTTGGAAACTGACACTTGCATTTTTTTGGTTCCAAGTTCCAATTAAAACTGTTGTATCAGGAATACAATAGTTATATCATTGCAATTTCTAAAACTTTGTCAAATTTTGTCTGAAAAAACTTTGTCTGGTAAAAGTCAAAGATAACAAAATGTTTTTGTTATTTTTTAATTTTATTTTATTTATGTTAATTTTTTTTTATGGATGTAGACTAGGGTATTGAATAAATCAGTGGTTTATCTTCAATTACAGAGAAGAACAGCAATCTGTATAAAGGTACAAATGAAACATTATATAGTCATTTTAATAATAATAATAATAAGAAGAAGAAACTTTTATTTTGTATAGCACCTTTAAAAGTAGCATCTCAAAGCGCTTGACATAAAAAGATGAAATGAAAAAATACACATAACATTACAGGCACTAAAACTAACCATACAAAAAATAAAAAGCCAATAAATAACAAACAAAGTAATCACATAAAAGCTACCCTAAAAAAATAAGTTTTAAGGTGGGATTTAAAACACCCAGGGATTCTGCATTCATAATCTCTGAGGGCAGGGAATTCCACAATTTGGGAGCCAAAGAGGAAAAAGCCCGATCACCGATAGTTTTAACACTTTTTCTTCATTTCCCAAGTTATGACCTTTTGTTCTATTCGAAACAGAGTCAAGCCTTTTATGGATTCAATGTGTGACTTTAACATTTGTACAAAATGGACTTTTAATGTAAACTATTTGATATTTTAATGTCCTGCATGTCATTTTACAGTCTTACCCTATGCCATTACCTTAAGCCATTATAATAGAACAGTCTTGACTTTCCTTAGTTTAATGGCTTAACACACGCCATTTCCATCGGCTCTCTGTGTAACTCACTTTGCCCTTAATGCAATTTCACTAAAAGTATGTAATACAAATCATTAGGTACTGTATTACTGAGAATGTAATTTAATACAACTGATACAGTTTAAATGAAAGAGAAAAACTCTACACTAAAGCGCATGAGGGTTGAATCGGTTTAAATGAATTCACAGTATCAGGTGAAAAGTAGGTAGGTTGCATTTCACATCACAGTTCCCACAATCTCAAGGAACATTTCTTTATATTTTGGTTTTTGGTCCTGTATCCACCACCGGCATTCACTAAATTCCAGGGGTTAGATTATCAAATAGGCCACGCCTACCCAATGATGCAATATCTGTTATGCTGTTCTGAAATCCCTGGAAATAAGTGCATCCCATCCACCACCATCCTCCATCCCATTTGTTTGCTACCTGATTGTGTCCACCTGTTTTGTGTTGCTCCTAGTGATTGTGTCCACCTGTTTTGTGTTGCTCCTAGTGATTGTGTCCATCTGTTTTGTGTTGCTCCTAGTGATTGTGTCCACCTGTTTTGTGTTGCTCCTAGTGATTGTGTCCACCTGTTTTGTGTTGCTCCTAGTGATTGTGTCCACCTGTTTTGTGTTGCTCCTAGTGATTGTGTCCACCTGTTTTGTGTTGCTCCTAGTGATTGTGTCCATCTGTTTTGTGTTGCTCCTAGTGATTGTGTCCATCTGTTTTGTGTTGCTCCTAGTGATTGTGTCCACCTGTTTTGTGTTGCTCCTAGTGATTGTGTGCACCTGTTTTGTGTTGCTCCTAGTGATTGTGTCCACCTGTTTTGTGTTGCTCCTAGTGATTGTGTCCACCTGTTTTGTGTTGCTCCTAGTGATTGTGTCCACCTGTTTTGTGTTGCTCTTAGTTTGTCTGTGTACTGTATACCATACAGCATTGAAAGTCTTATCAAGTATTTTTTCCCTGCTTGATGTTCCCACTAATTTAATCTTAGCCGGTTCCCACTCACCAGTTAGTTAAGATTTAATACGCTGTATGAGTACATGGACTTACATGGAGTAGACCCATGCAAATAACCAAACAAATAATAAATAAATAAACAGCAGTGACTACACTGAAAGCATTTGTGTGTGAAGAGTCATAGCTAATGAACATCACAAGTTATGTAATCAGTTTGATTAAACAATATAACTCTCCTGTTTCCTAACTTCCCACCCACAGGTACCTGTAAATCACTCCAGTCTTTCAGGGATACTGCCCACATGCAACCATTCTAACGCCTGGAGATAAATAACAACTCAGTGTATTTGTAAAGATGATGTGCAACCTTTTTTACCAATATTCTAATGCATGAGAAAAAAAAAGTATGAGAAAGCAGCAGATCAGAACAAGAGGTTTCTTCCATCGCTGCGTATGAGCCACAAATCATGTGCCTTGTGCTAATTAATCTGATTTTGAGCTTTGCTCTGCTGACAGCCTAGCTGCAAGACCTCTCTTCTAATAGATTTCAGAGCGAGGATTTGTTTCTAGCACACTTTGCCATGTTTGACATCTCAATAACAAGTCATATTCTTCATATTGTCGTGCCAACCTGCTGGCCCGCTCCACTTGCACTTATCAACAGAGGACTCTGGTGTGGAAATTCGAGGCTAACCAGATCATTAGAAAGCCATTGAATGTGGCATCGTAGTGGCAGGGAACCTCTAATCCATACTTCAAATCCCTCGGCTTGTCCCCTCCTCCTACTCAAGGCCTTCTTTCATGCTCTGGCATTCATATTAGATATCTCTCTGTTCACTATGGATATCTTGTGTTTCATATATGCACAAACATGCACCCACTTTTCTCAAGCTTCACTAAATAGAGCTAAGCCCAGCAACTATAGAAGTAGAGGCAATCTTTTTAAGAAGTATAAAGTGCTCTTACAACGTTTCATTAAATTATCTATATTCACCAGTCGTAGTTTGCGGCAACGCTTCTTACAGCGACTGCAAGTCGAGCTGAGCCCGACCGCAATTTATTATTTCCCATCTGGCTCTATAGCATAAAGAGATGTAACAACAGGACTATTTTTTTTATGACTCACAAACAAAATGTCTTCCATTTGTACAAAATTTGTGTATCAACGCTAGAATTAAGTAACCAGCAAAAGGTACTTGCACACCTTTTTACTGAAATTGATGATGGAATAAATAAATAAAACTTGCGCTGCTAAACCAGCCGCGTGTATCCGGTGCATTTACGGCATCTGAATAAGAATGAGTTTGCTGTTCTGTTGCATTTTCCTCTAGGAAAACATCACTTGATCTTTCCCTACATATTATGCACTTAAGCTCTGCCGAGAATAAGTTTAACCTAAATGCACACTACAGTGCCTCAGGCCTCTTCTCACTACACTGCAGAGTTAAATCCACAATTTCTTCAAACAGAAAGGCTGCATTTATTATTTGGAGGGCAAAAAAACAAGAACCTCCATTTGTTAAAAAGAAGAATTGCAGCCATGTAGAAATGATTTTCATTTACACTATGCATGTCAGCTACCGTTGCATTGCTCTGCTTATAAATGCCATGGCAGGCAAGTAATACAGATGTTTATCTACAGCATTAATGTGAATTGCCCTGCTTAGAACTAAGACAATGCAATTTATCTAAAACTTCAGGGGAATCACAAATTGTTACTATAAATTATATCACAGGCCTTGTTGAATTCTTAAATCTGATTGGTCAGGAAGTGTGTATTAATTTTCTAGAAGAGGAGACATTATTGCTATAACCCAGACATTACATCCAGCTGTAATTCAAATCATCACTTTTTAGCAATGCCCTTGATGTAATATTGTTTCTATGGTAATAACCGATTAACTATGAAGGGGAGATGCGCCATATAATTTAAAACCAAATATAAATTGATTAAATGTTTGTTTGTTTGTTTTTTTAACAAAGGAAAGCATTTAATCATTTAGGCTTTCTGATGTTTATTTAACATTTATGGAAGGAGTGTCCAGAGTCAATGCATGCGTCTCGGTATGCGTCAGGAAGTTTTCCACCATGGCGAAGTCATTCATTCATTCATCTTCTACCGCTTATCCGAACTACCTCGGGTCACGGGGAGCCTGTGCCTATCTCAGGCGTCATCGGGCATCAAGGCAGGATACACCCTAGACGGAGTGCCAACCCATCGCAGGGCACACACACACACACACACACTCTCATTCACTCATGCACTCACACTCTACGGACAATTTTCCAGAGATGCCAATCAACCTACCATGTATGTCTTTGGACCGGGGGAGAAAACCGGAGTACCCGGAGGAAACCCCCAAGGCACGGGGAGAACATGCAAACTCCACACACGCAAGGCGGAGGCGGGAATCGAACCCCGACCCTGGAGGTGTGAGGCGAACGTGCTAACCACTAAGCCACTGGCGAAGTCATCATGAGTCATAATAAGTCTTATTAACTTGGAGAAATAAAAGGTTGGTGTTTATACCGTTTACAACATGAGAGATAACTAGAAATAATGTGTCTCATAGATTGCATTAAATATGCCTATAAATGTATAGTATGATTTGTTATCAATACATGAATCAGTAATATTTAGCAAAAAAAGAAAATTGTCCTCATTCTGACATGGATTTGGAGAAACTTCCCATCATTGCAGTTCATGGAGTCTATAATATTTTTTATTTATTATTATTAACCTCCCGCCATAGCGTTACATTTTATTACTGAATAATATTATATAGCGTGTTTGATAATAGTCTTCATTCGGAGGAACATTTTGATTTCTATTCTGTCATGACATAACAAAAGCATCTTCTAGACGAGTGTGTACGATAAAGTCAAATAATAAGTACTAAGAGTATTGAAAGAATGCTCAGTATGTATGAGTATTGAGAAGAACGTGGGACAGTATTTATGATTAGAGCTGCAAATGTCTACAGTAAGCAGGTGTAAGTGAAGCAACAGTGTTTTGGCTAAGGTTTAAATAAATGTGGGACCATCCAGAACAACGGAAACCGAGTCACAAATGCAGATGCTCCAAGCAGAAGTAGAGCATCGAGATGAATCAGGCAGGTCTGAAGGGTTAGACGAGCCACGGCAATGAAAGTGTGTCAGAATCTGGCACCAGCATCACATCAGGCAGCAGGAATGAACGAATAGCACAACAGAGAGAAATAATTGTTCTTAAAGACTCTTTAATAACCCGATTTGATTGGAGCACATACAGAGATAAAGCTGCAGTCCAGGCGACTAGAAGCATGCATGCAGAATCCTATTAACTGTGTATAAGAATAGTACTATTTTAGGATTGAACTCATGTCGTCATGCTGATGAATGAATTCACAGCTCTACAGGCAAACAGCGTCCTCTCCGTTCAGGAAAATTATTATTCTATATTTTATTCAAACTTAATTACGTATGTGTGGGAAGGATTTAAATGCTGCCAATTGATTGTAGATTCGAAAATGTTTTCGACAAACGAGTCAGTTCAGAAGACATTTTCCTGCTAAACTCTATTCACTCTTAGTTTTTATTGATGCCATTAAAATGTCTGCTTTATGTGTGTAATAATGAGTCCCATGATACTAACTGTGATAAAAATTTAAAGCATTATGATATAATATCTTCACACAAATCTCCAGCATGTTTTACTTGGGTATGTAATGAGGTATATAATCACTCTGATGTAGCAATTACAAATAATGTGTCTTGCTAAGGTACAGTAGGCTCTTAAAAATAATTCTATTAGATATTTGTGATTTTTTTTACCTATGAAATTGATTGTAGTGAAGCTTTAATTAGCTTTTAGAGCAAAGCTTTAAAGGTAGTAATGAGTAGCTTAAATGTTATTCTGTTCGATCGTAGTGTTTCATCTGTTTGTTTACAATCTGGTCCTTAATGTCCAATTATGTATATTCAATGATATATGTCCTATATGGTACATTTTACATGAAGAGTTGTGTTCAAAACAAGTACTAAAAAAATCAGTATACATCTATATATCTATAGGGGTCAAGATTTTTGTTTCTTTGAGCCCAGTGTTTTGAAGACATTTACCTCAGAAGACGTGTTGATTCGTTGCGACTCTTCTTGAGGAGAAATATGCTGCGAAGCTCTCCCACGGAGTGAGGAAGAGGTGGACAGTTGAAGTGTCCAATGGAGTTATGAGATTTGCGCTCAAGCTATTTTCAAGGCTTTAGATTGCTTAATAACTTCTAAAAATGACAACGACGATATATATATATATATATATATATATATATATATATATATATATATATATATATATATGAGTAGCACTGTTCTATCAGCAACATGGACATATGCTCACCTCACACAAAATGCAGGTTTAAAAGCCACAGGCCTCATTAAAGTGTAATGCAATGGTGTAGAAAGCAGCCACAGTGCAATGGCATTATTGTTTCAGGGACATGTGTCCCAGAGCACAGCAGCCTGCTGTATTATTTAGTGCTGTTAAATCAACATTGCAGGTAGCAGCGGTGCAGCTTGCCAGATTGCAGCTATCTCAGGGTAATTTCCTGATCTGTTGACACATATCTGGATCCAAGTAGAATCTAAAATGCACTCCTTTTCACATTTCCTTTTGAATGCTCCCTCTGTTGAACCATTCCAGTGTTGTGTCCACTAAATGCTTTGCCTGTAAGATGGGGAAGCGAGTTACCTGACCGGGCAGAGTTGTAAAAGTGCTGAGATGCGAGTTAAATGAAGCTTAGCTATGCCATGAATGAGTGCCTACATAAATCTGGTTAGATTTACACTGTGACTAAAGGACCTAAAGAAATAAATGTGTCCTTTAAGGAAATCCTTTTAAGGTTCTGTGTAGGGGAAACGCTTTAGGAAGCTAACGACCCATAAGTGTCTGAAAAAAGAAACATCACATCACATTACATTCATTTATTTCAGAGGAATACCATTACCATTAGATCTTCTGCTTTTATTTACATTCATTCCTGTTTTCTTACATTATTATTTCAATTAGTAGTCGTAGTAGCAATATTCTTCATATTATTTGTCTAATTGATTTTTGTGAACATTTATATTATTTATTTAAATGGATTTATTGTTTTAATTCCATGTGTGAAAGGGCAAAATGTATGAACTATTTTTATTATTATTATTATTATTATTATTATTATTATTATTATTATTATATTTGTGTTATTACCACATACATAATAAATCTATGTTTTTAATTGTTTTATGATATGTGCAAAAGGTATAATAATAACAATAACAATAATAATAATAATAATAATAATAATAATAATAATAATAATAATAATAATAATAATAATAATAGCAGTTATTTGACCTGACAGGTGATCTAGTTATCTAAAAGTATCACTCACATAGCATTAGCATACAAATGAATTTGTGAACGAAAAACAAATTACTTTTAATTTCTGTTAATAAGAAATTTGCATCAAACAAACAATTTGCAATTAATTAGCACATTCTGTCAAGATTAGAAGTCTAATATCCTGTTAGACAGATTGTTTCAACAGCTCTGAATGTCTAGAACAGACATAAAAGTCTAGACATAAAGACCAGAGAGAATTCATAGACAATACAACACTTTGGAATGTCCTGACCATGAAAGAATCCACTAGTGTAGTGACAGCCAGACACCGAACAGACCCACTTAGGGAAACAACAGCAGTTGATGACAGAAAGATTTCAAAAGCTGTGAGGAATAATCCAAAAACAACAATCAGTGACATCATCAACAAACTCCGTAGGGCCGGGGGTGAAGGTATCAATGTCCACCAATTGAAGAAGACCATAAAAGCAGAAATATAGAAGCTACAGTAAACTACTAAATGTAAACCACTCATCAGCAGTAAGAAATGCAACGAAATACAGAGATGTGCTACACAAGTTCTGAAACTGAGAATAACCTATATCAAAGTCATAGTAAGGACAAAGTTTAGAGAAATGAAGAATCTGCTCATTATGCAAAACATACAAGCTGATAGGTCAAAACATAAACATGTCATAAACATGCATGGTGGCTTCTGGAACATACAGAAAAATGCATCCAGTCTTGCTGGGAGGAATCATCATGAAGCAAGACAATGAACCAAAACACACAGACAGCTGAAGGGAGAAATTAACGAACAACAACTTGGAAAAGAATAGAATAAAAGTCTTTATTTTGTCACCTACAGTATACGTTACAGCACAGTGAAATTCTTTCTTCGCATTTCCCAACTTTGGAGGTTGGGGTAAGAGCACAGGGTCAGCTATGATACAGCACCCCTGGGGGTTAAGGGCCTTGCTCAAGGGCCCACCAGTGGCAGTTTGTCAGTGCTGGGGCTTGAACCCCGATTCTCCAATCAACAAGCACTGCCCTGTATGAAAAGCAGTCACAAAAGAAAGCAGTTTTCTGATATCAGTGGGTCACTGCAGTTGATGCGGTTGATGCAGTTATTGCAAGCAAGAGCTATGCAACCAAATAAATGTTATTCACTTTACTGTATTATTTTATCTGTCTCTTTATTTTCTTAACATAAAAACCACCAAATCTGCCAGTTTCCAAAAAAAAAAATACATCTCATAAATATCAGAAAACATATTATTCAGAAATTCTGATGTCTCATAT
Organism: Tachysurus vachellii; assembly: GCF_030014155.1. Taxonomy (NCBI): domain Eukaryota; kingdom Metazoa; phylum Chordata; class Actinopteri; order Siluriformes; family Bagridae; genus Tachysurus; species Tachysurus vachellii. Next base: position 8,292,212 of record NC_083469.1, read on the forward strand.
TCATCTTTTGATCTCCAAATTAAATATCTTCACTGTATAGCATAACTTTGTTTTTAACTTTTGCTTTAAAAGAACATATTCGGTGGGACTCCTTTCTTGCAGAGACATGATTATAGGTTAAGGTCCTGTTTGGAAAACACCAGCTGTGAGTAATATTTTAAACTGGACATTCCATGGAAGAAACTGAGCCTTAGGGACCTGAGTGTGTCTCCTGTAACCTAAAAACAAAAATTCTATGTACTGTAAAAAGTGATATCTCACTGTTAAGAGCATGAGCTGATGTTGTCTGGTTTCTTGAGCTGCGAGTAAATAGCTCTTTAATATGTCTTTGTAAATAACATAACATAATTCCTGCTAGCCAATTATCACAAATCTTTCTACAAGGTAATTTATCACAAGGTAATAACACTACCACCAACTGTCCATAGCAGTTGTTCAAATTATAGATATTTTAACCGGGCATCTTAATATATTACATAAAACTACCTGCTTCTAGAACGAGAAGCCGTTTCTGAGTTGTCATGAAGCTGCACGGTAGTCACCATATGTGCAGGAAGTGTTCTGGCAGTTCTCTTGCTTTCTACCCACATGCATAATCCCCTTGCTGAATGTTTAAGACACTGACAGTACCTACGCGTTTCATAAACATCAGAAAAAATATGTGCTGAAAGACTAACACATGGACACTGACATGTGAAGGGCAGAAAAACACTATATCTTTAGCTACAGCTTTTTTATTTCAGCATTAAAGGAATAAAACATAACAGCTACAGGGAAAGAATCAGCAATGCGGTGGTGTGGTGTTACCATTGTGAAGGTGAATTCTTTGTCTTGCATGTTGAGAAGTGTTTTAACCATCTATACCCTAGTAACTTGCTAGCAATTAGCTATTCTGATTAAACACCTATAAGCACTTGTTCCCTCACTAATCTTTACTCTCTTAACGACCAGCTTCATGAAAAACCACTAAGCCACGTCTGTCTTGAAGTCTTAAAGCGTGTGTCGGAATACGTACAGCTTTAAGTTTGAGTGCTAAAAGGGCTGAGACTGGAGACTCCTTTCCTACAGGAGGTTCACAATTCATATCTACAATTACACAATTTTAAATCCATAAGCTGTTACTATGGAAACAATAATGGATTAGAAGAAGCAGTTTGCAGAAAATGACTACAAAATTCTCACTCACTCACTCACTCACTCACTCACTCACTCACTCACTCACTCACTCACTCACTCACTCACTCACTCACTCACTCACTCACTCACTCACTCACTCACTCACTCACTCACTCACTCACTCACTCACTCTTATCCGAACTACCTCGGGTCACGGGGAGCCTGTGCCTAGCGCAGGCGTCATCGGGCATCGAGGCAGGATACACCCTGGACAGAGTGCCAACCCATCGCAGGGCACACACACACTCTCATTCACTCACGCAATCACACACTACGGACAATTTTCCAGAGATGCCAATCAAC